>NC_044499.1:35604980-35905397 GCF_902362185.1 Chanos chanos | reverse complement strand
AGAGAGAGAGAGAGGCTGTGTGTTTGTGTGTGTGTCTGTTTATGTGTGTATGTGTGTATGTGTGTGTGTGTGTGTACATGCGTGCACATGCCGGCATGTGTGCATGTGACTGTCTGTAGTACCTTGTACAGATTAATGGGGATGTCTATGGCAATATAGATGAGATCTCCTAGGGCGAGGCTGGCGATGAGAGCGTTAGGGCCATTTCTCATGCTCTTGTTGTGGTAGATGATTCTGAGCAGCGTGGCATTGCCTACCACTCCAACCAGAAATATCACGCACGACAGTATCGTGTTAACATACTTAAACAGTGTCGTTATGGACGTGCTCCGTAAACAGCGGGGAGGTGCCACGGGACGAACGTGCACTGAGCTGTTACTAGACGCCACAGAAGAGGAAGAGGAGAGGGAAGAGACCAAGTGCAGGGGTACGTGATTAGACCCCGGAGGTTCCACTGTTGACTCTTCAGGCTCCCACGTCTGGGCCGAGGGATTGCTGTGGCTTTTCTTACGAGGTGACTGGATGGTCATTGGGTCATCTGAGAGAAAGAAGTCACTTGTGTCGTTCTGTTGACAATTTCCACCAATCAGCTCAAAGGACATGGTTGTCATGACAATCAAGATGTAGTGCCACATGGGAGAGTACATTATGATCTCAGAATTCCAGACTTTGGAGATAGAAAGAGCAGGAAATGTTGTTTTTTCCTGGAGAGAGTGTACGCGAGGGGGAAAAAAAACAGAAATATGACGTGACCATGATGTTTATAAATACTAACATTCTGTACAAACCTTCCACTTCCCTAACTCATGACATGAACTGCCATCTCAGTAATCTGCTCTAAACCTGTGCTTTTTCAGATAATCTAACAAGATTCTTAAAAAACAGTCTACTGTAACATCTGTAGCAGACAAAGAGAAAGAAAGAGAGATGGAGAGAGAGAGAGAGAGAGATATGAGAAGAGATAAGGACAGTAGAGTAAACAGTGCTTCCTGCTGTTTTCATCTAAAATTCTAGATGCAAAGGGGGGGGGTTTATAGTCCCATTAGCTTTAAATACTGACACACATGAAAACACAAAAAAAGTTAAGTCAGGGTTTTTTTTGTTTTCTTACCGCTCCTACTAGGTTCTTGTCTCCGTGCCTCCCAGACAGTACAAAATTCCACCAAAGCAGAAACTCAAGGTTGATCTGAAGGAGCAGTCTGTTCCAGGAGAGAGAGCTTAGAGGTCTGTGTGTGTCCCAATGTTTAAGCAAGTGTGTTCTGTCTCACTTAAGCTTGTCTGTCTGTATCCACTCCAACTCTCCCTCTTATCACTATTCCCCTCCCCTCTCTCTCTCTCCCTCCCTTCCTCTGTCTCTCTCTCTCTCTCTCTCTCTCTCTCTCACTCCTTCTCTCTGGCTGTCTATCTAATGGGGACATGTGAGTGTACTCTTCTATTCACATACACACATCTGAAACCATGTATGAGCTCATGGGAGAAAGTCCTGTCACTGTAAAACAGTACAGAGAAAGACCACCCAGTTCATCTCTCTGCTGAGGAAATTACACAGCACACAGGTCGAATAAAAAGACTTAGAAATATAAAATGAGCAGAAGCCACAGTATGGACCTAAATTAGGTACAAAGAGATCTAGAAAAAAGTTTATGAAGTGCAAAGTGATGTGTAAAACAGGTCATTTTCAAGTGACTTTCATGTCATTTCACCATGACACCATCAGACTGCATATGATGCATACGTTGCAGAAGAAGAAGAAGAGAAAGAAGAGAGAGAAGGAAAGAAAAAGGATGAACTTCACGTCAAGAGGAAAAACTTCACGTCAATGACATATCTATTCAATGCACCTAAGACCATGGCGCAGACAAACTGTACGAAAATATTCACATTTTGACTCTCCAAAGAGGATACAGTGTTTTCACTGTTGTTAAATTTATATAATATTATATTCAAATTCCTGCGATGGACTGGTGACTTGTCCAGGGTGTTTTCCCACCTTTTGCTCCATGAGCGCTGGGATAGGCTCCAGCACCCCCCATGACCCTAATTAGGAAAATGAATGAACGAAGGAATTCCTTTAGAAAGTGAATGAATGAATGAATTCCTTTAGGTTTGTTTTCCAAGTACTGTGTTCTAGTGCATCTTATCTTTCACTTTACCTGTTCAAAAGTGGCCACAAATTCACAGATCTCAGGGCAACCATTATCTTTTTTTGTCTGCTCTTTTCTATAGTTTGTTTGTCCATCAATTCAAATTTTCCATTTACAGCCCAGCAGTTCTTACCTGTTCCAGTTTTATTTTTACCAACGTTCCAAATATGTCTTTCTGTTCTGTCTAATACTTTGCTTAAGCTAAATGAGACAGTGGTGCTGGTCAGTGGTGGTATGAGGCTGTTTGTATATTAGTGATTAATAAGTTAGTTAGCCCCCGACCACCTGACGACAGGGACTGTTTTTAGGGCAGGCAAATGGGATGGCTTTTAGGACTGACAGAGAGGACTGTTTCTTAGGGCTGTTTTTAGGTGTTGACAAAGAGGACTGTTTTTAGGACTGAGGGTCTGGGTTATGAGTGCTTCAGATTATATTGACTTAAACAGACTCAACTGGAGACACATCCAGAATCTTAGACTTCTTCTCTGGAGATTTAAAATGAGTGGATGTCTGCCTTCCTCCCCTGCTCTCCGGTGTCTCTCTGTCCGTCTGTCTGTCTGTCTGTCTGTCTGCCTGTCCGTCCATCTCTCTCTCTCCCTCTCTCTCTCTTTCTCTCAGGAAATTTAATTTGATCTGCATCATCTCATACATTTTTGGGTTGTGCATTTTTCTACTTTGAAAAAGTAAAAATTGCACACACTTTAATATTTTTGACACCACTATTACATTGTACTTTATTTTGATACATTTTATTTTGATACATTTTATATATTTCTATTTGTACTTTGTAACAGAATGCATTTTGATGTATTTTGTCCATCTGAGACGATGGGTCTGCCTCTTACTAAAAATACCTCCGACTATTGGAAGAGACATAGGAGATCAGACAATGTCTGGCCACACAGCTGAGAAAACAACACCGTCATATCATTGTACCTAAAACTGCACATCATCTGTCAGACAATGTCTCACCCCTGACAAAGCCAGAATAGATACAACCCCAACACATAGACAAGAACAAAGTTAGCAAATACTTATACAAGTGATTGAATTATCAGAGGTATAGAGAACATCTTGCAATAAGACTGCAGAATGTTTGTTTATTCCTCATTTCCTAAAAAAAAAACAAAAACAAAACAAAACAAAACAAAACAAAACAAAACAAAAAAAACCGCTTTGAAACCATAGGCATGCTTGTGTACAAATGCTTACACGAACACCCACAGAACACACATACATACATATGCTCACTCGCTCACACATACACTCGCACATTCACACACACAAGTACACACACATACATGCCCACACACACACACACACACACACACACACACACACACACACACACACATACATGTGCTTAATAACAAGATAACATACATACTTGTGAGTACAGTGTAGGTTTTCTTTGCACATATGAGGAGTGAAGTTCTGGATAAATGATATTCTCATTTTAACAATGCTAAAGCTTGTGCTAAGAAGCAAACCCCTGAATAACCTTTGCAGTCACGACCGTTTGATTTGTGACATGTCCACAGTAAACACAGACATCACTTAAGGGGAATTTGCTTGTTTAAGCTCAGACTAATTCCAACTTTAATTCCAACTTATGCTGAAAGTACATGCACTTTTATATACAAGAATGGGAATATGTCGCACACACAGCAGTCCAGAGATCAGTCAGCTGGAGAGTAAATTTTGTCTTTAATTAAATTTTGTTGCCTCTTTTATATTTGAAGATTCATTCACATTTGCTTTCTCAAACTAATTTACTTTGTTTTGTTAACATCTGCACTGTTTATAATTTAACATCCACACAGACTTTCAAATACATTTTTGTGCACATTCATTTCTTTGATTTAACTGTCATTAGAAAAGGTTCTAATTGCACGAATACTGAATGTACAGCACATTTTTACAGACAGAGCGACTTGTCCTCAGACGACAGAGAAGACAAACTGAAATCCTGGGAATAGATCGGTGGACTTTATTTAGTGTTTGACCATGAGAATGACTCCTCAGGCACATACACACACACACACATATACAAACACACACACACATACACAAACATACACACACAAACATACACATGCTCAAAATATCTTCAGCCTTTTCCACTGATCTGACTGAAAAATTAAACAAAAATGGTTAAAATTTGCATCTGGTAGCCCTTGGAACGGATGGAATGATGTCTTTAATGATAAATTGTGTACAAGGAAATAAACACAGACAAACATGTTCATAAATACAACAAACCTTTAATCTATGTATGACCTCTTTAATCTCTCTTCATTCCTTCTCTCTCTCTCTTTCTTCAGCTGTCAAGTGTGTGTATGTGTGTGCATTTATGTGTATGTGTATCTGCACGTGTAAGTGTGTGTGTGTGTGTGTGTGTATGCGAGTGAGTGTAAAAAAATCTCCACTTTCTTCCAATGCCCTGTTCTTCTGAACCTGCAGCAAGCAGAAATGTGGACTGGTTTCCTCTGAGGATATTAGATATTTCATTGCTCTCTGTTGTGGCTTTAATTAAACTCCATTCAGTTACTCAAGTGAACGAACTGGAAATGCTGTTTAGGTTAATATGAACATTGTGTCACTCTTGTAAAATAAAGTCAGCAACTGGTGTGTGGTTTTGATGAAGCAGAACGAATTATATTAAACTATTTAAGTGAAGTGGTTTTGTGGTGAAATCATATATTTCTTTTCCACTACTGCATTTAAATTGCAAGAAAAAAGTTTAATACAAGGCATTTTACAAAACCCAGGTTTTGGTTATATTTCAAATCTCTTACTTATACTAATAACTGTGATTTGTAAATGACAGTTTGTGTGGTTATACCTCAAAGGGTTAAGCATGTGTGTCAATTCTCCCACAACCAGCAACAGAGAACTCGCATAGGAAATCAAAGGAAAACCATTTCGGCACTTAGTCACAAGTTCACAAGAACAGCAACCAAATAAACAACTTTTTCCACATAAAAAAACATGTTCTGATGAGCAGTGGGACTGACTCAGACATTCATATAGAGAGGAGTAACTCTGGAACATTTGAACTTTCTCTTAAATCTAGAAATATGTCGTTTATAGAAACCAGCAGAATGCTCTGTGTCCTTTTTGTTGCATTCAGCAACTTGGCTGACCTGCCACACAACAAGAGGTCAAATTGAAAATTAAAGCAGCAGTTAAATTATAGCTCAATAAAAATTCATTTCATGGCTTCTTGATAGAAATACACCGTCATGTTTGCTTGTCTACAGCAAACTGTGTTTGTATACGTGTTTACTTACAAACCAAATGATTACATGTCCTGTGTCATGTTGCAGGGGACAGAAGCAAACAGATTTTTCAGAGTGGTATAAGAGGAGAGTGGGAATCCAAACCATAAACATGAATCTGAACTTCACACAGGAGGTCATACTATTCTCAGGCTGTTATTTTGATGATGGCAGATGTCCAGTGAGTTACAAAATTATGCAACAGGAGCTCTTCCAAACCCCTGACTGTGACATCTCTCCCTGTTTCCGCTTTCTTGATTATCATTATTCTATAAATCATCTTACCTCAACACGTAAGAACATTTCAATGGGTTTCTATTATTTTTCTTCAGCTATCTAGGACCTGTTTAGAGGTTGGGTCAGACATACTGTTGAGTACACTGGTATCTTGCTGTAAAGTGCCAGCACATATAATTAAGCCTGTAGTGACCATTTATCCTCATTTTGTTTCTATTTGTGAGTCACAATTTGTGTTGACTGGAGAATTTCTTGATGCTTGTTTGTTGCAAAAAAAATGAGGTCCAATGGAATTTCCAAAAATAAGGTCTGGTTTCTTACAGACTTTCATATGTTAAAGGTTGTTTAACCAGTAAAATAAAATTAAATGAAAGTAGTTACAGGACAAACTGAAAATACTAGAGCACAGAGAAAGAGGCCAGCAACTGCAAGGTCAAAAGCTGTGTGCTCCTAGTCAGCCACACCCTCTGCCTGTTTCTCTTCCTATTTAAAGACCTTGTGACCTGTAGAGGGCACATACTCACAAAACAGAAATACAAAAGAAAGCATCATAATAAATGCTCAAATAAATGGGTCCTACAAAGCCCTTACAAGACACCTCGGAAAAGTAGTCTTTTACATTCTTTTCTCGCTATCCAACAATAAAACAACAAACAAACACTGTTAGACTATTTCTGTTTTGCACCAAACTCTTTCAAAACTCACAGTCTCTTTCAGAACTACAAACTATAAAACATCAAACATCTCATTTAAAACTCAAGTCTCTTTCAAAGATGTGACAATCTACCAGATTTAGTCACACAGGTATTATTTTGCATTCTGATGGGCTGTGCAATGGTCTGTGTATTTGACAGTCTCTGGAGTTGTATTCATGACAGTATGACTGCTAGGTTGTGGGTGGTGAGTCTCTCACAGGTGAATGTGATTTCTCCTCAATAGTCCCTCAGGAGTTTCTGCCTGTTGGACAGCTGCCATTTGTGGTTCTCATTGGGTGGCCACACCTTTTGGCCTGGTTTAACCACTGGGAATGGACATGTTCGATGGCACTTGCTGTATAGCTGTTCATGGTGTTTCTTCTTTGACGTTTCAGCCTGTCTGAATTCCTTGATGTTAGGCCAGCGTGGAGTCAGAGTTTTAGGCAGTTGAGGCAAGTTTGTGTGCAACTCTATCCCCATTAGGAGACAAAACCCCCAACCCATACTCATCGCCCTAGCAATTGCTAAGAAAACTATCCTCTTAAACTGGAAAACAAGAAACACAATAAATATCACACAATGGTTAAACCTTCTCATAGACCACATATCCATGGAAAGAATTTCATTCCAACACAAAAACTTATACTTTCAAAAAATCTGGGCCCCTTTCATAGATTCACTGAATTTGCCTGCTAGCTAACCCCCCCCCCCCCACACACACACACACACGCGCATACTTCAAAGAAACTATCACTATTATTGTTATTAGCAGTAGTAGTAACTGTAGTACTAGTATTATGATGGTATTATTGTCAGTATTGTTGTTATCCTTATTAGTATTATGGTCATCAATGTTGTTACTACTATTATAACTGTTTCCATATTACAATTATTGGCGTTGCTTCCCCCATCACAGCTTCAGTCCTTTGTCTTGTCCCACGTATAGTTTTTTTTGTTTTGTTTTGTTTTGTTTTTTTGTTTTTCTTTTTTTTTTTTTTACTTTTCTTCTTTTTCCCTCACTCCCTTATTACCTTTCATTGATTTTGTCCTTCTGTCTGTCTCCTTGTCTACCTGTTCACCAATCTGTCTGTCATTCTACAGTATATCACCTGTCTGTCTGCATGTTTGTTCGTTTGCCTGTCCACCTGTCTCCTCTGTACACAATAAAATTTATAAGAAGAAACAAGAGAAAAAAAAAAAAAAAAAAAGAGAGAGAAAAGTACGATGTGACTCCCATGTTGGAGGGGTGGTGGCGGGCTTAAAAAAAAAAAAAAAAAAAAAAAAAGGAGACGTGCCGGAGACTAGCTATTCTCCAGCGGTGATGCACGATAACTTTGAAAATCTTAGCTTTATCTCCTCCTCCCTCCTACAGTCCTTTCACAGTGGCCACAGCACACTCAGGTTCCCTGTTAGCCTGGGGGTAGCGTGGGCTACTGGTTACATGGGTGAAGTTGTACTCTGCAGCAAAGTCCTGGAATGCTGCACAGCTGAACTGCGGTCCATTATCCGACATCACAGCCTCCAGGGTGCTGTGGCAACTGAAGACATCCTTCTGGGCAGCAATGACAGTGTTGGCATAGGTAATGTTGAGGTGAGCTACTTCACCATAGCGTAAAAAGTAATCAATTACTGTAAGGTAAGTTTTCTTCTCCCAGATAAACAGGTCTGTACCAACATGTTGCCATGGTCTCTCTGGTAAGGGATTGTTTAGCAGGGGCTCTCTTGGTGCAGGTTAATGTTTTGCACAGGTGTTGCAGTGCCCTACTTTCTGCCTCATCTGAACAGATAGTCCTGGACACCAGAACTTGCCAAGCTCTGGCTCTGCACTTGAGAATTCCTTGGTGCCCCTCATGCAGAACATCAAGGATTGCAGGTCTCATGGTCCTGGGAATGACAATCCTTTGTCCTCTCAGCAAGAGGTCTCCCACCACCGTCAGATATTCTCTCTCTGGCCAGTACAGTCTCAGCTCTGGTGGAAGGTGAGACTTTCCATGCAACTTACTTCTACAGTAGCGAATGAGTGCGCTACAGATGGGATCTCCTTTCTGCTCGACTGCAATTTATCTCAGCCTGTTGTCAGTAGCTGGTAGGCCTTGTATGACCGAGTCCTCGCACACTTTCATCTCATTCTCCTGTTCCATCTCAGCCACTGTAAGAGTATATTTCATTGGAACCCGGGACAATGTAACTGCTGTAATTAGCTGCTTTCCGGCGACATGGACGATGTCGTGTGAGAATTTAAGCATTTTCAATCGAAATCTCAAAATTCGAGGAGGGAGCTCATCCAGCTCTTTGTTTTAGCAGTGTTTAGCAGTGACAACAGAGGCTTGTGATACGTTTCAAGTGTAAACCTCTGCCTGAGCAAATAAGAGGACAGTGCCTCTTTACCAATTTGGGCATAATGTTTTTCTGCCTCTGATAAGGCTCTCAGAATGAAAACTACTGGTTGCCACTCACTGCTATCCAGCTGTTTCTGCATCAGCACAGCACCCAGTCCAAAAGATGAAACATCAGCTGACACGCAGGTTTCTGCAGAGGGTGAATACGGGGCTAGGACTTGTGGTACGCTCAGTTCACTTTTCAATCTCTTGAAAGCTTCTTTCTGTGGTGCTCCCCAACACCATTCATTGTTCTCAGACAAGATGTCCTTTAGTGCACAAGTTCAGGTTGCAAGGTGGGATAGAAACTTTCTGAGATAGTTTGCCATCCCCATCACTCTTCTAATAACTGGTACAAAGGAGGGCTCTGGCATCTCCAAAATGGCCTGGATCGGGGTAACCCCTTCTGAGGTGATTCCGTGTCCCACAAATGTTATTTTCTCTTTAGCAAACTCACATTTGTCATTTAATGTCAATCCTACCTCTCTAAGCCTCCTGAGAACCTGATGGAGTCTGCTCTTCTAAGTCCCTGCCATACACAAGAATATCATCTGCATGGCATATCCCTGCTTCACACCCTTCCAACAGCTGCGTCATGTGCCGCTGGAAATGTTCTGGCACTAAGGAAATCCCGAACTGCAATCTATTGAAAGCATAGTGCCCAAACGGGGTAATGAAGGTAGTCAGAAGTTTGCTGTCTTCCAACAGGGGAATCTGCCAGAAGCCAGATGTAGCATCCAGCCTACTGAAAACTGGCGCATGTGGGCATGGCTAGGGTGTGGTCCTCTGCTGGTCTACTCCCCTGAGCCTTGGGCACCCCAACTAAGCCAGCACACCAGGGAGTAGGTCTGGTGAGCTTTGATATCACTCCCATAGCTTCCATGCGTGCCAGTTCTCCTCTTACCTTGTCTTGCAGTGGAAGGGGAATTCTGCGCAGGGACAATAAAGCATATGGTACTGCTCCAGGCTCCAATTCAATTGCATAGGGCTCCTTCAACTTCCCCAGCCCTTTGAAAACTGTGGGGTACATAGCCCTGAGGTAGGGCTCGACCGATATGTTTTTTCAGGGCTAATACCAATACCGAGTATTAGTAATCAAGCAGGCCGATAACCGATATTTGGAACCGATACACATTTGCAGTAAAAATTTAAATCTTGGTGTCAAAATTTAGAACACAAACTCCAACACAAAACTTCGTTGAAATGTCTTCAAGCAATTAAAAGAGAGCTTTTCAACATTATCTTAAAACAAGAAGTCCCGAGAGCTCCCAGCAGCATTACTTATAAAGTTAACTGAAAATTTTAATAAATAAATAAATAAATAAATAAATAGAAGTGTCTATTTAACTCTGACAAGTGTACACCATCTATGCAGTCCATGTATGGATTAACACAGACCTTAGATGCAGTTCCTCTACGTCTAAAGTCTCTAACAACAATATCCTGCACCTCTCTACAAGAAACAAGAGTCAGAGACAGCTTCAGGACACACTTCAGTAACGTTACTAGTAGACGTGGGTTGAGACTGAGAGTATGCGCGGCCCTGGTAAGTGACGTGCAAAAAATAATGTTATAGCATTAACGTTATATCAATTTTTTGCTAGTCAGCAGGCTCAGTTATGGTCCAGCAAATGAACTTGTCGATGTTCGCTATCGCATTTAAGTTCGCTCTACAAGACTCAATATTAGCTTACATTATTATGACCATCGGCTACCTATCACATGTAAAACACTAACTCACGCGGACGAGTAATGTTGTGTTCACAATATGGTTGCTAAAATAAGTTCCAGTTGCATTGGCACAAATGTTAATCAAAGATATAGCTATCGCTATTATCTCATTATAGATAACTGTTTATCAATGCAATGAAGTGCATTATTCTGGCATTATCAGTGTAACAGGGAAACTGAGGTTTTTGCAACTTCAGCGAAGAGGATTGTGATATTTATTGCAACTTCGGCAACGTCTGCTGCCTTACCTTCAAAACACAGCTCCAATGAGCTCCGGTCTGCAAATGTGTTCCTCTGTGTCTGTCTGTGGCACAGTAGCCTTCAGTGTTGATTAGGGGTGGGACAAAATATCGATACGGGAATATATCGTATTACTTCCTCTTGCGATATGTTATCAATACAATAGTGCCAAATATCGATATTTTCATTAAAACATGCAGGTGCTCTAAACGGAGCCCCCCCTAATTTGACTAACAAGACTCACTACTTCATGACTCTTTGTGGTTCTGCTTATCAGTTTGATAATATCAAATGAATGAGGGTACACATGTGGTGAACAAAAAACTCACAGGCGGAAAGTGGCGGACAGCACAGACAGCAGGGGAAAGCAAATCAGAGAGGCACCGTCATCTTTCAAGTCAAAAGTCTGAGCCCACTTCAGCTTTTACAACACTGATGGGACAAAAAAAATGGATAAAGACTATGCAATCTGCAAGAACTGTCTCCGGAAAGTAAAGTACACAGCCAACACATCAAACATGTATAGCCACCTTGTTTGTCATCATCCTGATCTCGTCGTGGCAAAAACAGCAACGTTACCACAACTGGAAGTCAGCCTACAATGAATACAATGTTTAAAGCAAAGTTTCCTTTTATGTCCCTGGGGGCTACCAGTATTACTAAGTCTATCGCTGGGTGTATTTGCAAGGACCTTCGCCCATACATTGTAGTCAAAATGAACGTTTTTGCCAAATGCTTCAAACAGTGGAACCAAGATGACGTACCAAGTCAAAAATATTTCACTGAAACAGCTATTCCAGCATTGTATGCAGACACGAGAGCAGTGGTGCAGGATGCACTTCAATCTGCTGACAGAGTTGCACTCACCTGCAATGGCCGGACTCAAGGGCCACCAAGTCCTATGTGACCATCAATGCTAATTATATTGACAACTGGGAAATGCACTCTTACATCCTTCAATCTAGGGCAATGCATGAGAGTCACACCGGTGCTCCTATGGCAGAGGTGTTACAGAAGGCTACAGAGGAATGGAAACTGACTGAAAAAGACCCAGTAGTCATTACTGACAACGCATCGAATATGACTACAGCTGTTGAACTGACTGGATATCAACACATTCAGTGTTTCACGCATATACTGAACCTCGCGTCACAGCATAGCCTGAAACTGACTGTGAAAGTTCGGAGGATTTCTGTCTTCTTCCACAGAAGCACCATAGCCACAGATGCACTGAGGAGAAACCAGAGGATGCTGGACCTTCCACAACACAAGCTCATAACAGATGTTGTCCGATGGAACAGCGCCTATAAGATGCTCTCCCGGTTTCTCAAGCAGCAGCTGTGCTGCCCTCTTATCTCCCGAGGTAAGTTGTTTGTTGTACATTGTTACTGATAAAATGTATTAAAATCTGTATGCATATATCTGATTTGTCTGTATATCATATAGATGATTAAATTTTAATAATGAGGCTGTGAATGACAAATATGAATTCATGATTTTTAATTAAAGTGCTATGCTGCTCTGTTCTTGCATTAAAGCTGAATTTTAGTACTGACTAGGTTGTGAATTATATAAAATATGAATTATAATTATTTTATATAATGAAATTCTTCCTGTAACCTCAGAACTGTTCTGCTTTCTGGCAGTTTCGCTTTTTGCCAGTTTAAAGCTATTTTAGTTACAGGCACTAAGCTAAGGCTCTTTATTGTACATTATTTCATTTCAGTTATCAAATTCTGTGAAACTGACGCCAGTGAATAAATACATAACTCCTGCTTTTAGGAGTATTTTTTCTTCTTCAGTTACACTGATTTTGTGATGTATCTTAGATGACTGTCTTGCAATGCATCGAGTATCGCAGAATCACTGTATCGTGATACCATTGTTATCGTGGGCAACGTATCATGATAGTATGGTATCATCAGTTACTCTGTGATTCCCACCCCCAGTGTTGATAGGCTCTTACTTGAGACGTGCAACCAATCAGATAGTGCTGTGGGCATGACACTGCTCTCGACCACAGAGTGGTGACTACAGACAGACAGAGGCGGCTGCATCAGAGCCAAAGTAGAACATTTTTAAATTAATTTATTTTATTGGCAATTGGATAAAAAAAATAATGATACTGATAGGCCTAATCACAAAAAGGCTGAATATCGGCTCCGATAATCAGCCAGGTCGATAATCGGACAACCCTCTTGCTGAAGTCTTCCTGTTTAAGCTGAGCAGTGTGAAGACGCTGGATCATCTGTAGTGCTTCTATAGCTGGAAGTCCTAGTAGTCCTGATACATAAATTTCCTGCTCGGTTGTTCTGTTTTTGAGGTTCAGTCTTTCCCTGAACCATCCCTTTACATCTAGGATGTGATTTCCTGGCCCATATAACACTTTGCAGGGACTTTGCAGTGCTCCACGCACACCTGAGGAGAAGCTGTGACTTGGAATGGCAGTAACTCCTGCACCAGTGTCTAATTTAAACTCTGTGTTCTCCACATTCAAACTGACTAGTTCACTCCATTCATTTGTTGCTCCTGCAGACAACTCACCAAGAAAAGCAAATCCCTCATTCTCTTGGTCTACCTGTTCCTCCGCTATGTAGTTGACCACACCAGCTGATCTACATTTCTTGGCATAATGGCCTTTAAGGTGACGTTTATGGCATTCTGCCTCCCAAGCAGGACAGTCCCTCCACTCATGTTTATTTGCATTTCCACTAGTGATGTGTCGGTCGTGAACGATTCGTTCAATTTGAACTAATCTTTTGTATGACTAGGGAGTAAAAAGACGTCTGAGTGATTCGTTCAGTTTTCCCTAGGCCGCGCATGCACACCACTCAGGCTCAGCTTCGTTCGTGAACAGGTTCTCTGGGTCTGTGTCTTCCATTCACTTGTCACATAACCACTGCGCAGGCTCAGTGTAGGAACGACTGATTCGTTCACGACTCATAACTTACGGATCTTTGGGTCCTGAGTTTCACGTTCACTTGTCACATGGCCGCTACACAGGCTCGGTGTAGGAACGACTGATTCGTTCACGAATCATAACTATGGGTCTTCGGGTCTTTCATTCATCAATCACGTGGTTACAGCAGTAACATGACCAATGCTATTATTACGGGTGAGGAGAGCTATCTGACGTTAGCTAGTCAACCAGAACATTTCTGTAGCTAGCTAGCCGTGTGTAATGTAGATACTGAATAGATGCTTAATTTGCCTTTCTGTTGGAACAAGTTCATACACTACAGGTCTTCAATGACCAGGTAGGCTAAAGTGAATAGCTATCATAAAATGATCATTTTTTATTCATAGGTGCAGCACTCTCGTACGGGCAAATTAAGTAATCAGTCATTTCAACTGAATAACTCAGTACGCTATGGTCCAAAAGGTTGTTTAAAAGCCTAACAAAAGTGAACTTGTGTATTATACTTTACCAGGTGAAGCAAGCCATGTTCCTCTTAGTGTTTGAGAACTGTCTTTCTGTCATTACTCGGATGACAGCTACAGTGCCACACTAGTTCCAGTGAACGAAATGAACGAACGACTTGAAAAAAGATTTGTTCATTTTACTGAATGAGATTCAAAGATCCAAGTCAGTAAGAAGATCCGAACTTTCCATCACTACTTCTGAAGTGTGAGCTCAGGGTCTAGCTGCATTTGTTCTGACAATTTTGCATCACATATGCCAATTACAGTCCTGTCCCTGATCAACTCCTCTCTAAGAGCTCCAAATGCGCAATGTTCTGCAACATTGCTGTAATAAAGGCCTCAACATTTTCTCTGGGCTCTTTTACACGTCTGTTGAAACAAGCACATAAAAGACATTACGTTTACTAACACAATAATTCTGAAAAGATACTGACACTGCATCATATGATTTCTTCTGGTCCACAGGTAATGGTAAGATTTTCTTCAGCTTGGTTCCTCATTGTGTGCATAAATGTATTTACTTGGTACTCTTGTGTTTGTTAGTCTAAGCCAGACGCTACTCTGAAGTGTTCAAAACGTCTCATCCACTTTGGCCACTCGCTATGCTAAAATCAAAGCTGCTTGGTGGCGTCAGCTGCTTGCGGACATGCATCTATTTAAATATCAGGCTTAATGTATTTCTCTTTCACGTCAACTTGGATATGACATTTCGTCTCCGTTGCTCCTCTTTCTCTCCCTGTGATAGCGAGGCCTCTCCCCACCTCCGTAAAGCTAGTTTCTGGTTCGTTCGTTCGCTTCGTCCTGTCATGGATTTTTTTTTCCGACGAATTTTCCGCGGAAGCACGCGCTTATCTGACAATCAGATGAGGACTTTAAATTTCCTCCGAATTTATTCTGACGCCACGTCATGTTAAACGGTGAAATAAAAAGACTCAAAGCATGAGCACTCATTTGACCAGAACGAAGAGACGCGCATTCCAGAATTACGGTTCCGAGTAAAACCACTGATTCAAGATTCAAGATTCACGATTCAAGAACTTTAGTCATTGTGCAAGCACAACGAAATTGCTAAGTGATATAACTGATATAACAACTGATATAATTAAGCCCTACATGACAGGCCACTGTGCCAGCATAAATATTCAAAATGACTAAAATAGAATTACACTGGAAAAATTACAATTTGCACACCATTATGTGCACTTTTTGAGCACTATTTTGAGACTTCTCTGATAACTAAAAACCAGCCTGGTGTGCACCCCAAAATGTTATTCGTGCCTTTGTGCTTTTCTTATTCCTTTAATAAAATACAACTCTTGCCTTCTTATGATCTACTATCAATTCTTTTTGCCGATTCCACTGTGTATAAGGACTGCATTTTTGTAATACAGTTGTGTCACGTAGTTCTGCCAAAAAAACACAACTGAATACAGCTACATTTTAATTAAGTCGGAAAATGTGTAACTTCGTCTGTCGTCTGCTTACATTTGCTTAAAAGTTTGCTTCTTTTTGGGATTCCTACAAGCTCAGTATTCGCAGAGGCTCTGTACATTCCCAACTTTGTTTTATTATCTACGGTGTTGCTATAGCGACACGTTGTCGCAGCAAAGACAGAGTATTGTAAACAGAAAAGGGTATAGGTTTGGGCTTATTAACGTCACTCGAGTAGATTTTAAATGAGTATTTCTTGTGGGATTTTGTGAAATTTGGTGCGAGGATACTTTAAATAGATTTTGCAGGTACTGTTTCCACAGTAATTAACTTCGTTTGGTTTTGAGCAACATATAGAGTAACGTTCCGCTACAGCAGGTTCACAGAATAGTGAAACAGAAAAAGTAGCACATGTGTTCACAAGCTGTCCTTGAAAAACAGACTAAACTGTCTCTCTAGCGTTGAAAGAATGCTTCAATATTTTCAGCTGTACGTAACAGAGGAGTAGGTTTTTCTCACGGTTATTAACATTAACATTAGCAAGATGAGCACAGCTGTACTATCCAGACAGAAAATGCCATTCTTGCCGGACATCAAGAGTTCCGAAGAGCGCTCGTCCACTCCGGAGGGGAAAAGTCCGAAATCCAGGTAAGTATTTGATGGAATCTCAGTGTTATTCACATTTCTATCCAGTTGGACTGCGTGATTTTAATTAAAAACCCACCTGTTTTAGGATACAGAGAAAAGTGAAAATTACCATTCCGTCTCATGGCGCGAAAGACGAAAGGCAATCTCCCAGACTTTCAAAAAATGACATAGAACAGTGAGTGTTTCGTTTTGTAAACTGAATGTTTTAATGGTTCCAATGAAAAAAAGTGATTTTGCTTTCTCCTCAAAAAAAAAAGGAAAAAGAAAAAAGCCCAGTAGATGGCGCCGTAAGCCCGAGTAAAATCAAAACATTCGTCTACACCAGTTCTGAGTAACAAATTGCTGGAAATTTTTACACATACTCATTGCTTCTCACATCACTAATTCCACTACGAACTTTTCCTAAGATATCGCAACCCTTTGCGCCATAATGTCTACGTGACCATGCTCCGTCAGGGCTTTCATCGCTCCTTTGCTGACCTGTACTCACTCATGAAATTCTGGAATGAAACAAGACAAGCGGCCGGCCCGGACAGCGCGCTCTGGAAGGCTCGCTCGGTGGAGGAGCAGCCGTACAAACTGGAAACCCTGCAACTGTTCCTTACTCGCGCAGAGGCTGCCAGCAGGGCCGGTAATTTGGAATTATAAACGTTTTCTCACAGTGGCGATATTTACAGCTGAGGGTAAATCAATCCAGGCAGGGGTCAGGGACGGAAAGTTTAATACTCGCTCAGGGACCAAAATTGAAGGCTGGAAAGACCACGGTTTGACTAATCCCAGTTTTTGAGAGGTAGACTTATGAATGGAAGATCAACATGACAAGGAAAAACAAACACAATATTATGTCACAAACCAACTGTTGGTGCAGACAATTGCAAAGCACATCTTAAAAAGATCCTCAAATGAAATAAAAAACTGAAGAAACGAAAACGTATGTGCAATGATGGTCCAAAATGTGTTGAGTCTTCCAAATACTATCTGCAGCAGGTTGGGAGCAGAAACAGTTTTGAGAATCTTTCACCAATTCGGAGAGAGCGTCAAAAAATTCGATCTGTAGTGAAGAAATGAAAAGATTTTGCTGAGTTTAAACCCTCCGAAAATGTGTGCATTGTGCATATTACACTGTTTGATATATACATACATATATGTGTGTGTATATATATATATATATATATACTCCTTTCTCATCCCCTCCCACCCCCACCCCAGGTGATCATGGGTCAGTGTATGAGAGTCAGTTGGCCTTGGCAAGGTTCTTCTCACATCCTGAAGATAAATGGCTAAGTCATCATTTCTACCAAATGAGCCTGGTGTCTGCTCGCAAAATCAAGATAGATGGGGGAAAGAAGGAGGCTGAGGCTAATGCACACATAGGCCAAGTCTATCTGGAGCAGGGTAACAGCACGCGTGCGCACACACACACACACGTATGAGCACACACACACACACACACACACACACATACAGATGAGTATCTGTCTGTGTTGTAGGGCAGGTGGAGTTGGCAAAGGAGCACTATGAAGCATTTCGCCACTTGGCGGCAGGACGAACATGGCATGATGGAGAGGGGCGCACACACTACTCCCGCTCATGTGAGGGCCTCTGCAGAGTGTACACACTCCTTGCTGACAGGGCCCTCCAGAGCCAAGAGTACAAAACAGCCATTCAGATCCTTACCAAGGCCTACGAAATGGCTAAAGAAGGTATTCACAAATAAACACACATACACCATGACACATAACACCGAATGCCAGCATATTCCAGAGAACTCAAACACATTTACTCTTCTCAGACATCACCCTGTCTGTTAGTTAAAAGATTTTCTTTTATATATCTGGTATGACTGGTTTTGTCTTCCCTCCTTCAGCGGGAGACAGGCAGATAGAGGGAAACGCTGCATACAGAGTTGGTCTGGCCTATCAGAAAGCAGGTGACCAGCTGACAGCCAAACGGGTAAGAGAGCATGTGTTCATATTAAAACAGCACATGTGCATGCAGACACACACACATGCTTGCACATACACATGCAACCACATAAACACAGGCACGCACACACTCACACCATGTTTCTATGTTTCTAAAGGTTTTATTTTCTTTTTCAGTTCCTTAACATATACATGGAGATCTCCAAGATACTGAGTGATGCAAATAATGTGGGGAAAGCCTACAAAGCCATTGCTAAATCTCTGGAGAGGTAAGCACACAGGCACGCATGTATAACATGCTTTTGACTTTGTAAGTGTATGACTGGCATATATACTGACAGTCACAGTTACTTTGTAGTGTTTTTTTTTTCCTCTGTGCACTTAGCTAGCTAACATTCTTTCATATGAGCTGAAGTGTACATACAAACAGTAAAGAATCAAAGCAAACTGTAATTTGGTAGGAGTAATCTTATTCCCTCTGCCATTTTGTGTACGTGAGTTTTAAATGCCCTATCAATCACTGCCCTCTGTTTTAGGAACTACAGTATAAATATATATAGACACACTGCAAAATATTTTGTGTTAGATGATGTTACTACCTGATCCTAACATTAAACCTGATCAAAAATGTGTTTGTATATGTGTTTGTGCTACAGTGAGGATAAACTGACTGAGACCATCCAGTCCTTGGAGAAGTTTGCTGAGGTGTCGCAAAACAGTGACCAGCAGCAGAACCTGATAGAGGCCTACATGTCCCTTGGCATGAGCTTCAACTCTAGAGTAAGACAGAGACAGGTTAAGGGCCAACATGGTCAAGGCAGTTGGTACTTTGAATATGCCAGTGTGTAACACTGTGTGTGCGATATGTTTACAGGGTCAGTATGATCAGAGTTGTCAGTATTTCGAGCAGGCGTATGAGACTGCATGTGCCCTGGAATCAGTACCTCTTCTGCACAAAGCCCAGGTGTGCTTGGCTAGCGCTCGAGCACACAGGATGTTGCGGGCATACATCATACATGTAGAAGCCGGCGGGCGCCAGAGCGTTCAGAGGCTCATCAGCTGGAAGGAGAGCCGACAGGATACATTCAACGAGCCCGCGCATGAGTTGAGTATGTTACAAAAGGGTCAGTTAGACAGTTACACACAGTAAAGTTGTCCCTGGATTAAGCTGTCTGGTGCATCCTGATACACTCTGTAGTGTACTAGCAACACATATTTTGATGCGTCAAAACTTTCAAGATTAAGTTGTTATTTTGCATTTTTTTGGTTTTGTTAGGTATTTCTTGTTGTGTTTTGAGGCTCTCATGTGATTCATCCTAACCATTGTAAAGTTGTAAAGTGTAGCCTGTTACAGACTTAACATGGACCAAGATGATTTACATAAGATAGTTTTAATGGGACATTGAGCATGTAATTTCACTCATGATTTGCTGTGTGTAACAGTTATGGCATCCAAAACTACATGAACATTGTTTTCATCTAACGACTATAAGTTATAATTAGTTAATATAGAGTGCAGGATCCTGCATACCTTAACATCACAGTGACACAAATACAGATGCATCATTTCACTTTCCTGAAAAGTTGACCTTACTAAACTTGACGATTTACTCACTTTTCCTATAGATATTTTTGTCTTTCCTTCTCTCTGATGTCAAATGGAGAACGTTGTCCAGAAGAATATACAATAGAGTGTTCTTTCAGTTTCTCACGTGATACTATTACTCAGACTGTCATACTCCGCCAGTGAATTTAGAGGTTTCCTGGTTTTCTTGACAGAGAGCAAGAAATGAAGAAATGAAGTGAGACAGACGACTAAGGAAGTATGAGGAGGAGGGGAGGACAAGGTTTACCTCACATCACCCTTAACAGAATAAACTCTTATTTACAAAACCACATTGTATAAATATCTTGACTCCATCATCTGAAGAGTCCATAAATTCAATAAATAAATATTTACACTTTAAACAGATGGATACTAGAACTACTGGACACTGTTTGACTGCTATTCAGTGTATCTGCCTCCAGTGCTTTCCAACGTCTACCATTTCTGGTTGTGGCTTGGGGAAGCTCTAGAAACACTAACGGGAGGCACCTCTGCACAGGTGACCAGTCAGAGCTGTCTCTGACCCAGTCCCTTTGTCCCTTTTATAGTGTAATGGTTCCGTTGTTTTCTACTGACTAGTGAGTTTTCAATGATTAAGTTTCTCATTTCTTTATTGAATTAAATATGAATGTAAATACTGATAAAATTACCTCTCCAACAAGTACATACTTACAATAAACCTGCCTATAGAAAATTTTTATCAAGATCATCACGTTAAATGTGTTACCAACCCCATGCAGTACATTTCACTCTCATTTGACAGTGCCCTGGACCGTCTGAATTAGTTACCAACGCCGTAAAACTCCAAATAAACGTGCCTGAAAGTTTGAGATGGAGCGCCCTTAATTCGAAAACTGAAACATTGACTCTTCAATCATTGTTTAAATGAAAAGAATATGTCCTGTTTCTGTTTTAAGAGAGATTTTGCTGTCTATAATGTATTGCCTCACTTACACAAGCGTTTGTGTGCCATTATTGAAGGGGGGAAACAAATGCGTCCCTTTTAAGAGTATTACAGTGATTATGGCGACTCGCATATGTGTCCGGAAATGAGCACGGCAGGCATCAGGTACCTTGGTGTGGGGAGGTGAAGTAGTACTTTTTGCGGGTTAACCTGAAGGAACATACATGCGTTTTGGCAGTTGACAGACTGCCGCTGATATGGGCCTTTTAGCGCGGATACGGAAAGAGTGGTTTATTATCGGGATAGTGCTGGTGATCTCCTCAGCCAGACTCGCACCGTCGGTCGGAGTTAAAGGAGGTAAGGTTTATCTTATCACACTGGCAATATACTATCTCTGTCTCGTGGTCGTTCAAACAACGGTACCGATAACACTTCATATGTGAGTACCTGTGTCTACGTTTGTATTAAAGCGAGAATGATTAGACATCCCTGTTTCCTGTATCGATATCCCTTCATAGTCTTTCAATATTTTTTTCAGACGTACGTGGACCAATCGAAACAGAACAAGCCATCTATTGTACCTATGTGCATGTTACCAGCTACAGATCGAACAGGGAACTACTTTTCTAAAGTCCCATGTCCATAGCCACATCTCAGAAATGGTTAAGCGTTTTAGCAGTAGCCTTACTGACTACTTTAAACTGGCCATAATTTATCGTATCCATTTTGAATGGTCAGGTATTGGGCACCAACTGTACCTGTGTGGCGTGCATCATGTGGTGACACGTCGCCTGTAATCCGGGTATACCAAAGTTTCTTCCGTGTACACAGCTTAGGGCTGTTGACCCATCCATCCATCTCTCGCTCGCTCCCTCTCTCTCTCCCTCTCTCTCTCCCCTTCTCTCTCTCTCTCTCTCTCTCTCACACACACACACACACACACACACTCTTCGTTTGTTTTCCTCAGCATCAGCGAAAGAAAGAGAATTGGCTACCAGATAAAGAATCTTCAATCCCATCAATTACACCATACCATTTTTGTATATGCTCAGCGTTCAGTCAGTCTTAAAAGAATTGCTCAGGTGTAACTGTAGCTCACAATACCTGTAAGGCAAGTTGGACTGAGAGCAGTACACTGCAGTTGGAGAAAAGTTATTAGTTTTATGTACTGAAATTGCTCTTGGTTTCTTTGGTTTAGCAGAACTGAATTACACTTAGTTCTGCTTTCTCTCCCACAAAAACTCTGGGAGATAGATATCTTCGGCCATCAAATCTGAATAATAACACTACAGATGTAGCACCATGTTTAACACCATGTGAGAGATCATGATCATGCCTCGTAGTTTTGAAGGTTGTTCAGCCAATAGAGGTTGCACGGTAATGTTTTGGAGGTGCTGAAAGTTATCAGTGGAAGATTGGTATAATGGGCTTGTGAAGCAGCTGAACTGTATTAGTGTACTTGTGAAGTGTCCGTCGTATTTGGATGGTGATGCTGCACTGAAACAAATTTGAACCTACCTGACAAATCAGTAATGGGGACCAGACATGATTGAATTTGGGTCTGTTAAACTGTAGCTGCTTTCTCTCCTGCTTTTTATCAGGTCCTCTCAAGCCAGAGATCACAATCACCTATGTTGCTGTATCTGCTATTTTCTTCAACAGTGGCTTGTCTTTAAAAACAGAGGTAAGGACCATCATGTGTTCATGACAAACTGTTCGTTATACCCCAAGGATCTGCTTGTTTGTAGATCTCTGTGTGCATGTGCGTGTGCGTGTGTGTGTGCGCATGTGTGTGAGCTCAGGATCTTTATCTGTGAATCCTGGGAGAGGAACAGTCTGTTTTTGACATTCTCATAATTTAGTCTTCTAATGTCTCTTTCTTTATTTCTCTTTTTCAGGAGTTGGCAAGTGCTCTGATGCATGTAAAATTGCATCTTTTTGTTCAGACGTTTACACTCGTCTTTTTCCCCATTGCCATCTGCCTCCTCCTCAAAGTTTTAGCCCTCACACCTATCAATGAATGGCTTCTGAAAGGGTATGCTCTCTCTCTCTCTCTCTCTCTCTCTCTCTCTCTCTCTCTCTCTCTCTCTCTCTCTCTCTCTCCCCGTCTCTCTCTCTCTCTCTCTCTCCCCCTCTCCCCCTCTTTCTCTCCCTCTTCCTCTCTGCCCATTCCCCCATCCCCCACCTCTCCCTTTCTCCATGCTCTCTCTTTCTCTCTCATTTCTCCCTCAGTCATCTCTACCTGTGCAGACGTGAATGACTGAATGGAGTCTTTGTAGGACTGCTGTGTCCGTGTGAGTGGTTATATTCTGAGATGCAGTTTCTCAGAGCTCTGCTCATAAAGCCTCTGAGTACTGTATCTGAGAGTTTCTACAAAGACTCAGACATGCACTAATCAATGTTTAGAAACCTAAGTGTTATTTTTCACTCTTAAAATGCTTCTATCTAAAATACATCTGTAACATTCATAGCGTTCAAAGCTTAATCTTAAAAAAAAAATAGATAAAGTGGAAAATCAGCAACTTGTTTTAAAGAAGGACAATGCCTCCTTCCTGTCATAATATATAAAATATATACAAAATATTATTGCCATGGGCAAACACTCCATAAAGCATTGAGAGGTTCAGTAAAATACCTGGACTCAAAGTGTGTGTGTGTGTTTGTAGGTTACAGACAGTGGGCTGCATGCCCCCTCCTGTGTCCTCTGCTGTCATCCTTACCAAGGCTGTGGGAGGAAACGAGGTGAAGGAGAATTGACAATATATTCACATATTACAGTGCGGTCATTACTTGGCGTGTGTGCGTCTGCGTACTGTAATTATTTTCATTGTTACGTTATCTGTTGCAGGCTGCTGCTATTTTCAACTCGGCATTCGGAAGCTTCCTGGTGAGTCCTGACTCTGTTTAAGAGAAGAGGAGACGTCTGAAACAGGGAATGAGACATCTACGGTTGACAATTCAAGCGTTCTCATAAAAAATTTAAAACACAATACCGTTTAGTTATTAGTGTCATATTCCAGATAATAAATCCAAGAGAAACATCTGAGGAGAGCGCTGTGAATCAAAGTAGACTTTATTATTTGGCGGTGTCCTATATTAATTCATGTTAACCTAGAACTTTCTTTTGGCAGGGTATAGTTGTTACGCCAATGCTGCTACTTTTATTTGTAAGTACAACATTTACTTTTCCACTTTGTGAAGCTCTCCACCTCTATTTGTCTTTTTCTTTGTCTCTTTTGTTATTGATTTTTTTTCCCTCCTCTTTGTTTCCAGTCCATTCCTTTTGTCTCTTGTTTTCCCTCGTGTGGGCGTGAGTGAGGATAGCTTTACTCTGAAAGTTTAGCTCCTATGTGTAGCGAGTGTGCGATGGTGTCTGTGGGTTAGCTGTGATTCTTGAGATTGTAAAGTGTGTGTGTGTGTGTTGAGTGTTCAGAGTGTCTCATGATGGTTGTGTCTCTGCTGTAGCTTGGCTCCTCTTCTTCAGTGCCGTTCTCCTCCATTTTCTCTCAACTCTTCATGACCGTGGTCGTCCCCCTCATCGTAGGACAGGTGAGTGAAAATGACGGTTCTTTTGCTGTATGTGAGTTAAAATAACAACACAGTCTCTCTGTATATCCCTCCCATACTCTTCTTTTGTGTGTGTGTGAGAGTGAGAGTGAGTGAGAGAGAAAGAGAGAATGTGAGAGTGAGAGAGGGAGGGCGAGAGAGAGAATGTATGTGTGACTGAGTAAAAATAAAATGACCTCTCTGTGTGCTCTAGGTGTGCAGGAGGTTTCTGAGGGACTGGCTGGACCGGCGGAAACCTCCGTTTGGAGCCGTGAGCAGTGTGGTTCTGCTAATGATCATCTACACCACCTTCTGTGACACTTTCTCAAACCCCAACATTGAGCTGGATCATTTCAGCCTCCTCATCATCGTCTTCATCAGTGAGTGTAACTCTGAGCCTTTGAGAGAGGGTTCGATTAAAGTATATAATTATAAATGGCGTGGTGTGGGAGCTGTACATAATGAATATGATTTTGTGTGATCAGAGACATGAATATCTATATAAGAGGGGGAAAGACTAGTTGTGGTTTTGTGTGTGTGGCCAAGTCTAACCTAGATCTTTGTGTCTCCTCTCAGTTTTCTTAATTCAGATCAGTTTTATGTTACTCACCATTGGCATTTCTACCAGGTGAGTCTATCCATAGTTATATGTCTACCTACTGTATATCTGTCTTCACTTTTCTCAGATCTAAATAACTCTGAACTTTTTATTTTATTCACCAGTGTTTGTTTCTTTTGATAATAAGTGATAAATCATTTTTCTTCCATAGGAAATCTTCAGGTTTCACTGCCGCTGATTCGGTGGCCATCATGTTTTGTTCTACGCACAAATCCCTGACTTTGGGTACGGTATCCCCAGTTCTGACTCTAAACCCCATACACCCCATAAGATTGGTTCACGACAGCCTGCCTCTGCTGTCAGTGGACCAAAAAACAAGAGGGTTGTTGGTTCAAAACCCATCTCTCTTTGTTTGTGTGTGTGTGTGTGTGTGTGTGTGTGTGTGTGTGTGTGTGTGTGTGTGTGTGTGTGTGTGTGCGTGCGTGCGTGCGGGTGTGTGTGTATGTGAATAGGTATACCCATGCTGAAGATTGTGTTTGAGGGTTATGAGCACCTCTCCCTCATCTCTGTGCCTCTGCTCATATATCACCCAGCTCAGATTCTTCTGGGCAGCGTCCTTGTCCCAACCATCAAAACCTGGATGCAAACTAGACAAAAGGTACTCACACACAAACTCACAAGCACACATGGACCTCAAACTAATTTTTCTCTTAAATACAGGTCCAGTCCCGAACTCTCTCTCTGTGTTTTTCTCTCTCTCTCTCTCTCTCGCTCTCTAACACACACATGTACTTATCTTGTTTTTAAGGTAATCTCACTACAGACATTGCTGTTTTAATTATGTAGTATGATAGTGAGAGGAAAAACATTTGGAGGAGTCTTCCTTGGTCTTGTGACTGACACTGGGCAGTCAAACAGGGTTCTGCCTTTGTAGGTTCTGCTTCTCCATCTCATCCCCATTTGACTCCCTTTATACCTCTCTCTCCCTATTTCTCTCCCAGTCTAGTATCTTAGTGAGATAAGGTTGCATGCCTTTGCCATCACTACAAGCAAGCCTGTGTGAGTAAAGAAAGTGCCGGAAAGTTTTCTCCCACAATTCCTTAATTACCTTAATTGCCACATAGTAATTAAAAACTTGAAATTGAACCAAGAATTTTTTTTCCAATTCATGAGGATGAATTACTGAATAAATTAATCATTCAAATTACTGTTTTTGGTATGTTATCTGATACTGATCCAACAGTGATTTCTGAATGTAATTTAATTTATGTAATTTCTTAAATGAATCAGATTTCCTTTGTGTTGACATCAAATGAACAATTCATAACTTTCAAACAGGGCATGGTTTCCATTGTTTTCTATTGAAATGATCCTTTTTTTTCTGTAACACTGGAGAATGTAGACATGGGTGACATGGCCTAAAAATAATATCTCAGTATTTTAAAACTGTTTGCCAGTGACTAATATGTGTCGTCATTGTTTTCCCCTTGATTTCAAATGCTTAGTTTAGCACCAAGACACTTTGCTCATTCCATAAAAATGCTTTTTTTTACTTGATGTGTGGTGTTATTTATCATAATACGGGTGCTTGATATGAAGTCTTGCATCTGCTGCATATTTCACAGAACATTGAGCTGAAATTGAGCCAATAATTGAGTCTTGACAATACAGCCTCATCAGTTTATTTTGGTTAATTATTTGCTGAATAAATCAAACTTTATACATAGCTTAGATTTACCTACATGCCCAGTAACTTATGGTCAATGTAAGTCTCTTCCTTTGGGTGGAACCGTGTCCAGGGATGTCGTTAAAACCTTTCCTTAAGTGAATGAGTATAAACTCATATTGTGTTTCTGCACAGGCTGTGAAATTGACCAACGTCCAACCCGTTTGAGAAGGACCTGAAAACGTGACCTACAAGGGACTCAGATGAACCAAACTAAAGTGACTTAAACCAAACAGAACTGAACTGTGCCGAACCAAGCAGAACTGCACTGAGGTGAAGGCTCCGGGCTTTGGCACAACGTTGGCGGATGTTTTGCCTTCTCTCCTCTCTCTGGTGTAGGGAGGAAACAGTGGATCTAGTGCCTTATCACAATCTCATGTTACTGCCATGGGCGTCGGCCGGGACAGGCCCGTCATTCTACAGGACTGCTCTACAAACTCAAATGATTCCATGAATATTTTTAAAGTATTTGTGAATGTATAGCTTTATTTTTATATATGAAGTGCATTTGAGACCATTTTCTGAGCCATGGCTATTGACCGTGGAATTGTGACTAAGATAAAAGATTTTGTATGACATGATGAATTTTTATTATTTTCATTTTCATTGTTTACTGTTACTTATCAGTTACCATTCAATGTTTCAAAGGTCATCTTAACTTAGCTGGAGTTTTCCTGCTGTGACTACTACAACAGGGATGTTTTTTCGTATTTCTCAGTCAGTTGAATAACTTATGTTCAGCCTCGTGGTCAAAAAAAAAAAAAGAAAAATCAAAATAGTCTAAAATGAATACATCTGAATTTCTGTTACTTTTGACGCTGTCTCTTACAAACATCAACGTAGCCTCCACGTTTGCTGGAATTTGTTGAATTCAGCAGTGATGTCACTGCCGTCATATTCAGATCTCATGTGTGAACGTCCATCTTTTTCTGTATTGTTTCCTTTCCTGCTGACAATAAACTTGTCATGACTCATATTAGTTTGTCGTCTTTAAATTGTGTATCACAGAAAGGACTGTCCAGTTTAAGGTTGTGTTGTCCATCCTAAGTATTTAAGAGAGTTATCTGGCCAAAGAGAAGCGCACAGGATTTACGTGTGTTTCCACCCATTACTCAGTTCATAGTGGTTAGGGCTGGGGAAAGAAGACTAATGAGCATGTTTCTACTGGTTTAAGATCAGTGATATAATTTTGTTCATAATGGTTAGGGCTGGGGAAAGAAGACTAATGAGCATGTTTCTACTGGTTTGAGATCAGTAATATAATTTTGTTCATAATGGTCAGGGCTGGAAAAGAAGATCGTAATGACATTCAGCCTGCTCCTGATAAGCTGATACATTTAAGTTACATTAAAGAGACAAAAAAGTAATTTACAACTTTAATTTGATTAAAAAATCACACATTGTATATCAATATACGTTGTATATCACTTTCATGTGATATACAATAACTCCAACATATTTTAATAAATGAAAGAATTTATGTGGCAATATTCTTAGCTTCTTACCGATGCCTAGAAAAATACTATGGTCTGAATTACCATTAATTCATTTCCCTACAAAGGTTACACAGGTTCTGTGTAGATGTTATAATATGTCAGTATACTGGAAAACATCTAATGTTATCTTCTTGAATATTTTGGCTGGATTAACATTTTAGGCTTAAGATATAAATGCAATACACAGACATCAAGACAAGTATAACCTACTAAAAAAACTATCGCTTATTTGTAAAATTCAGTAATCAGGATGTGCTTGTGCGCACTCTAGCTGCCTGGTGGTGTAATTAGATTGTATTCTGCTTCCAGCAACAGTAAACTGTTCTGTCTGATTCTACGAACTTGTACCAGATCGCCGCATTCCTGAACGTGGATGATGCCTTGGCCTCCGTGGTTATGGTCGCTAAGAGACATGGCTGTGCTTTTGCAGCAGTGCCGTCGCTGCAGGTATCTAAGACCCACAGCTACACACATGCCAACTCCAGCCGCCAGACCCAGCAGCAAGCCCATCTCAGAAGCACTCTGTCTGGGTACACGTGCAGGCTTCTCTTCCTTAGGCTCCAGGGACCCGGATGCTACTTGGGGAGGACCAGGTTTAACTATGCCTGACAGGTTGGGGGAATTACCATCCCTGTAGATCTGGAAACTTGGCCCAGCTGTAAGATTAGACAGAGAGCGTCGGGGGACAGGGGAGGGGTCAGGATGGGGGGAGGCATGAGGGGTCTCAAGGATGGGGCTGGGAGTAGAGTCATGAACATCTCTGTGTGGGTTTATGCGAGTGTTTGGGAAGGGGCTGGGTTTGAAGGTTGTGAGGTATCTGTGTGTAGATGGGGTTGGAAGGACAGCAGTGGTGGAGCATGTGTGTAACATCCAATAAGGAGTGGAGGGCTGGGTGGGGGAAGGTGGTAGTCTTGTAAGGGAAAGGGAGAGAGCTGCTTGTCTGGGGGTTATGGCTGAGGAAGGGGAGGTCTGGGGGTGTGAGACTGGGGACAGAGAGATCAAGCTGGAGTTGGGGACAGTGAAAAGAGTGGAAGTGTTCTCGGTGTGTGAGTTAGTATACAGGAGACCAGAGAGGTGTGTGTTTGTGATGGTGCGTGTTTGCCTCTGTGCAGTGGTGTGCTGGTTTGTACTGGTCCTTGTGTTTAGTAGACGGGGCATATGGGTGTGTGGGTGGATGTTTCTACTGAAATGCATTGATATGTGTGTTTGCGAGTATGTATCTGCCCTGATATGTTGTGAAGCATTTAAACGTGAGTGCATATCTGTCCTGTTGTGTGTTTTCATTCGTGCAGTTGTGGATAAATGTGTATATTTCCTGGTGTTTGTTGGTGTGTTTGAGTTGGTGAGAGCTTTGTAATGTGAGATATTTTGCATGATTATGTTTGAACGTGTAGGTGAATCTGATTGTGTGGTACCTGTGTGGGAGTTTTTGATCGCATATGAAGGTCTGCGTCTGTGTTGGGGTACAGGAGAATGTGACACTGTGTGTGTGATAAAGTGTGAGTGTATATTTGTGTTCAGGGTATTGTGTGTATTTTGGAGCAGTGGAGTATGTGAGGAGATGTTTGTGTGCATGTGCTGGGACAGGAGAGTTTGTGTAAATGTCTGTTCAACAGGATTGGCTGTGCAGAAAAAAAGATACAACTTTAGAGATCAAAGAATCTTTACCTTTTTTACCTTATAAAGACATATGTGTAAGAGAGTCAGGCATTACCTGTTACACTCTCTACCCGTAGTCCTGTCTCATTCTCCAGCCCTAAAGAACTACGAGTACCATCATGCACCACAGCTGAGCGGATTCGTGCCCAGTACACAAAGTAGGACTGAACCACTGTAATACTGCAGGGAGAGAGATTAGTTATAGTTTAAGGCATCAGTAAAACAATTTTCTACTGACTAGCTCATGAATATGCATATGTGTAAGCCTATGGCTCACTAAAAAAGCAGGTAAAAACTAGACTACTTGTTAATTTATATGTTTGTCTCTCACTAGAAACGAATGTCGCCAGCGGGTTGGGGCGGGGCTCTCCACGTGAATGACAGGTTCCTCTTGAGCAGTTTGTTGGAGTGTGTGACAGTGTCTTGGTTGTAGAGGCAGGAGAACAGGTGTGTTCCAGGAGGGTGCAGAATAAACATCCCCAACACAGTGTCCTGCTTCACTGAACGCGCTTGCAGCATGAAACCCATGAAGGCCCGGGAACTCCTCACCGTCACTATGGAGACCATATAACCATAGCACAGCATCACACAATTTTGTCTCTATTTGTGTGCTGCAGTATAAGTGCAGTGTCCATTTGTGTGTAGTGTTGCAGTTATGTGTTTGTGCTATGATGACTGTCAGTGTATATGGGTATAGTCATGAGTATTCTCTTCTTTTGTGAAACAGCAGAGTGTGTCTTCATATGCTCTGTGTGTGTGTGTGTGTGTGTGTGTGTGTGGAGAGTTAAGGATGTGTGTACCTGTGAGGGTGTGCTGTGGTAAATAGACTGCTCTACTGGTTTGTATGGTAACAGCAGTGTGTGTGTTTGAATGTTGCAGTTCAGCTCTGATGTGTCCAGGCTTCATGTCCAAACAGGAAGATGAGCTCGCCCCACGCGAGTAACACACACACCATCTGGGGAGCACACACACCAACACACATCCAACAAGCAATGTTGTCTTCATCATCATCATCATCATCATCTGGAGCCTGTATACAACAATAACAGAGGCTCTCAAACACATGCACGCATATGGAAATAAATACACAATCAAATAAACAAATGAGTAATACAAAAACAAAAATGCATAAACAATAATTATTATCAACATCACTTCAGGATCACTGTCATAAATGAAACATAAAAAATAAGTGTAAAATGGTCTAAAATTTAGGTCAGTGAATAAAATACTGTATGTTGTGTAAAAGGATTAGCGATTTCTCACTGAATATTTAAATATTTATATATTGGGCAAAACAAAGTGCTGCACATCCTCTCCGGAAAAAAGCTTTGTCTTTGTTTTTCAGCTCAGATTGTCTTTGATAGCACACTGTGTTAAACTGAAAGCTAACAATAACGTGTAAGTATCACCCAGTACCATCCAGTACTCAGTATCTATTTCATAGTTTGAAAGTCCCATGAGGTAAGAACGTTTTCCAATAATAGTAAGATTTGATAATTGAATATAAATCATGGTGTACTTACCTGCAAGAGAAATCTTCTGTTGCACGTAAAACAATTCTGAAAAGATGAAACAATGAAGAGAAAGGCAACTTCTCCTTTTCTACCTTTGGTCCTCTTTCCTTCTGTCTCTGTCTTTATGTCTCTCTCTCTCTCTCTCTCTCTCTCTCTCTCTCTCTCTCTCTGGACCAGGATATGCAACAGCTGCTGCCTCCAGGAACTAGCAAACAATTGCATCCTCCTTAATCCCATCAACACTCCTTCTCTCGTTCTCTTTCTCTCTCTATGCAGCCATACAATTTCACAGTCACAGAAAACAGTTATGTGCCCTCCATCAGCTGAAACAACTTTCAGAATCTTATTTCACATTGTACCCAGTAGGTGATTTGCTATATTTCAAGGGGGGGGGGGCAATGGATGGCAGGTTAAGAAAGGGGATGCATTTTGGTCGGAGCCATAGATTCTAACTCGGACAAACCTCAGTCAGATAAAGGATCAATGAGTAAGGCAGACCAGACTAACATAATCCACTAAACAACCCCTTCGCCCCTGCACTCTCTCTGCTACTAGGGGATGGAGAGGTGGGATGGCAGGTTAACAAGGAGGATGTATTTTGGTCATCCCCCCTCAAATCGCCTACTGGTTGTACCAGCACATGAATTGGATGCATAATAATCCAGACTCAGTTCAGTCTCAGACAAAGTGTACTTTATTGGTTTGAACGGATGTCTAGTATGTGGCCATAGGTGAACTTTGACGAGAAAAATGATGAGGGCCAGATAGACTCCTCAGCTTTCTCTCCAGGATCTGAGCATCTGTGTACATTCAGAGAGAGAGAGAGAGAGAGAGAGAGAGAGAATGAGAATAAATGTCTGAAATTAGTATTGATTGTGTGTGTGTGTGTGTGTGTGTGTGTGTGTGTGTGTGTGTGTGTGTGTGTGTGTTTGTGTGTGCAGGGCAAGTGTGCATGATGCCTGGGCCCAGGACAAGATTATTTTCATGGGCCCCCGCCCCCACCCCAATTAAATTTATGAGCGAGGATCACTCTCCTTCCTGACCCCTCCGCCCCAGATGCCGGACCTGTGTGTGTGTGTGTGTATGTGTGTGTGTGTGTGTGTGTGAGTGTGTGTGACATCTTTGCCTGCCTACCTCTTTGTGTTGCTCCTCTCAGCCACTGGTGAAGAGCTGGAGCACACTCAGGCAACATTTTTTCTGATAAAGCCTGTAAACATTGAGAAGCACAGATGGTTCACTAATGGTGGAAATTACTCAAGCAAATGCTTTTGTGGCAGTGTTTGTAGCAGTGTTTACCTGATAAAGGTAGGTGTTCACTTGATTGTTGGCTCCTGGACACACACACACATATACATACATACATATATACATACATGCAGAGAGAGAGGGAGGGTGAGAGAGAGGGATTTAGAGTGATACTTGTATGTATTGACAGACAAAACATGAGTAATGAACTGAAATGTCATGTAATGACAATGACTTTACCTCTGGATGTAGTCTTTGATTGTTGTGGCTCTGCCCTCTCTGGTAATTTCCTAAAATGTAATTAATTAATTGATTAATGTACACCATCTGTATATTGGAAGCAAGTAATGTAGCACACACACACAAAACAGGCTTGGAAAATGTGAGGAAAACGTGAATTACTCATTTGGCGCATAATACTACATGGTGTAATACACACAAGAAAATATTGCAGTGTTGGGCTATGTTTTATTAACCTTGAGGTGTGAGGTCGATGTCTCCGCGTGGGAGAACATGGTCGCACACGACTGGAAGTTGGTTCATCCAACGTTTTAACCCCATACTCTGCTGCATATGTTGTTGTCCTTTCTTCCCGTTGCAGTGCGGCTTTCTCCCACGCCAACCGCGCGCCTAGGCGGATGCTCTCACACGCGCTCCTATCCTCAAATTCCAAGAAAGGACGTCGGCAGGGACTCTGTCTCGCGTCTAAGTTTGTCATTTCTTGATTTTGTAACGATTTGCCTTAGCTCAAGGCCCTTTCTGAAAATGCTCTTGTCCTGGCAGTAGTTGCAGGTACGGGAATAAACTTTTGTTTGCTTGTTTTGCTAAGCAACATAGCGCAGGGGCGGTGAACTTCGGGAGGAAACCACCTCCAGGCTTTCCAAAAGAGAATATTAAAATACCCCACTAAAACCAGCATGTGAGAGATTGCTAGAATGTGGGACCAAAAGGATACCAGCCTGTGTGAATAAAAAAAACGGCATATTATCAGTATGTCAGTGTTTTCCTGATAATACTACATACGGAGTGTTGGAGCAATAAAATGGTTTTCTGAATAATGACAAATCAAGGTGCTAATCAAAGGTGCTGGTTAATAAAATAAATCAGCGTAGCTGAGATGTAAAATAGTGTAAATCAATGTGATATGAATGTCTTCAGTTACTTTTGATTAAGGTCAAACTGTGATTCTTGAATGTGCCATTAGGGGGAAGTAAGGATCAAGTCATTTTTATTATTCAGAATGATGAGACCTGAGAAATAATGGTGTGTAAAACAACAATTCTGTGTTCGAAATATCCACTCGTAAATTTATAGCTGAGATTTCGAACAGCACTACAAGATGGCTGATTCATTAATTTAGTGCATTTCTGTGCTTTATATAGTGAATTTCTGTTTTTATATTTAAAAATATGAAATATATTTACCTCTAAAAATAAAGAATAGTGCACTATATTGTGGGTGAGTGGACATTTCGAACTTGACACAAGTTCTGGAAAGTTTGGGAAGTAGCTAAAGAATGTGAGAGGTGTGACTAATGGCTGTCTTGATTGTCCATTGGATGTCTATGTTTAGTAATTTGATCAGATTCTGTATAAAAGCAACTCTGTTGTATACTGCTTATGATCTGGAACAATAAACTTACACTGTATCAGACTCTTGGGAAAACCTTGACGACATTCCAGTTAGGTTCTTTAAACGTTATAGGAATGTTCCTGTAACAATCACAGTCTGCTCATATTTCACTTTTTTGGTTGATGAATGAATGAACAGGCAGACTGAAATACTAAATAAATTGTGTTTTTATTTATTGGATAAATTAATGAATGAAATATTTATTTGTTTGTTAATGTATGTACATAAGTATGTATGCATGTAAGTATGTGTGTATGTATATATGTATGTACAAGGATAAAGATAAGGATGTTTTTATTGTCATCCCAGAACATGTTGTACATGAAAAGGAACAAAATGAGGTACTCAGGTCATGGCTCAGGTAATAGCAGTAACATAATCAAGAAGAAAGCACACAATAAAACATTAAGATAAAAATAGGCAAATGAATATACAAGAAAGCACACAATAAAACACTAAAATAAAAATCTCACCCTTAAAATCCTATATTAACCTCAAAGCTGCATATATGTTACCTTGTGTATTCACGTATTTTTATGAAGTAGAATGTGATATCTAGGATCCACAACAAACATTACTATATAAGTTACTCTGTAACTGCAAATATCTTCAGAAATCCCCCTTAACTGCTCGGACATATTCTTATGCTGAAAGTCTTGTATAGCACCAGTAAAGATCACCACATAATGCTCTTGATTGTTGAAACTAAAACTTGCCTACTGTGAGCCTGCAGATGTTGAGCTCCTCAAATGCCCTTTTACTTTTCCTTTCCCTTAGGCTGTATCTTGACAGGTCATTATTCGTGGCCACTTTCCGCAATATTTTTCTGATGGCAACCCTGGGGTTGGCACCACCCAGTGACCTGAAATAATGTAGCTGTAAAGAAATTCATAAGTAAGAATAGTGCATAGTTACACCCTGTTAATTTCAGAATACCAGGCACAGGACATGTTTGCCCATTGTGGAATGCATTTTTGCTAAGCAAAATAATCACTAAAGGCCAATAAACTAATTGAACTAAATTATACAGCATATGTGAACACTTTAAAACTTGTGGAGGGCAGTGTCTATTATGACTACTCTCCCCTCTTCATATATAACCATCTTATTCTTCCTCTCCTGTTGGTCCAGCTCCCTGTCCAGCATTTCAAGTCCCTCCAGATTTTTGCAGGGAGTGTGGAGAAGCTCCTCCTCTGCCATGGCATCGGCAAAGAGGATTTTCTTCTGCAGTGTGAGGAGCTCTTGAATGTCCTTCCTAATCTCCTCTAGTTTTTGTAGCACCTTTGCCCAGTAGCTTATGGAGAAATGGTGATGATACTTTAAGGAAGATCACAGATGAGTGTGTGCATGCTTGTGAAAAAAGAAATGCAAAACCAATCACTTTTTTGCAGGGGTATCACCGGCTGTGCTAGAGTCCTTGTTTAGAAGCTGCGAGACCACTGTAGTTTGTACAAGACAGTGAATTACTCTCAAATTGTATTTTGTAATTATATTTTACAGGATATGGAACAGCATACAAAATATTATGTGGCCATAAACCACTGTACTTTGAAGAAGAGATTCTTCAGATCTTGCAGCTGCAGAAATGATAAATATAGAATAATGCAAAAAAAAAAAACCCATTTAATACATGTTTACGTGTATGTTTGTGTGTAATGTGTAAAATTAACAACGTAGCCCACTTACTGTCTTGCGAGTGACTGCTGTCCTCATGATAATCTGTATTGGGACAGAATAAAAGGGTTCTGGCTGTCGAAGTCAGCTCAGGATGTCCATTGGTCCATTGGTGATACTGGGACGGTTAACTCCTTGTTACAACCATCCCTGAACCGAGTTGTAGGTCTTCCTCAAGAACTGACCAAAAATGACCAAAATGTGATGCTAGCTCTGGACAATCATTCTTCCCACCTCTCTGTAGAGGGGATTGATTTCTGCAGGAGCTATGGGATCATCCTCCTCTCATTCCCCCCACACTGTTCCCATAAGCTGCAGCCCTTAGATCATAGGATATACGGGCCACTGAAGAGGCTCATCAACAACTGCTGTGACAGCCGGATGAAAGCTCAACCAGTAGTCACAATGACCATTTACGATCTGCCAAGCATTGTGCCCTTCCCCTGGCTATGTCGCCATCAGATATTCAGGCAGGGTTCGTGTGCACTGGAATTTGGCCTTTTATTAGAGATTTTCAGTGACCGCGATTTTGCACCATTCCTAGTCACAGGCTGCCCACTGCCAGAAGTGACACCAGAGGTTCCATCTTCCACTGCAGCTGCAGCGAATGCAGTCGCATGTACTACAGCTCCAACATGATGATGATGTTGTTTATGTTCACTATTCTGTTCATATTTGTATCTACTTTGCATGAGTTTTTCCACCTCAGGGTAGGTAACATGGCCATTAACCCATTGGCCCTTCTGTGTGCATTTGTCGCAGTACCCTGAATACAGTTTCGTTTTTTTCACCATTGCTTTGGCTGACACATCACACAATACACATCTGAGCACAATCCTTTTCCTTTCAAATACATGCTCAAGTAGATCCTCCACATCTCTAATTGCATCACTGAGGTCATGTTTAAGTTATATGCTCCATTTTGTTAGTGTGGCTTGTCATTTATATATTATTTGTACCCTTTGTTGTCTATGCTTTATACATCGTGCCGTTATTTGTTGATGTTTTTTGTTGTTAATTTCCAAAATACAAACTGCTCATTTTCAGTAGTGTTGTTTGTATAAATACGTATATTGATAAACCTATTAACTTAGACCACAAGAATTGTAATAAACCTATTTCAACCTATAAATGTGCTGGTCCATCACTTTACACCAACATCTGTGCAGCATTCTAGGAATGTTCTCTCATATGGTTGTGTGAATAAATAACGAAATACAACAATTAGGAACGTTATGTGAAAAGCACAATGTAACTATAAGAGAATGTTAGAGCTTTAGGTTCCCAAAACGTCCAGGGGATGTTCTGATGCATGACAACCTGGAGTGAATGTTCTCTAAACAGTGGGAGAAGGTTCTTGTAAAACTAACCATAGGCTAACATTAGATGAATGTTATGTGTTTGCTGTATATCTTAGAGTATCACATCCAATGGGCCTCTAGGAACTCCTTTTTTGGTCGGAGGAGAAATAGAAGTAGCCTAAGATAGCATAACTTTTTTCTCCTCAGTCTCGTCAAGGGAATGCTGCAGTTTGTACTTCGCACATCAGGGGGGTATTCTAAAAAGTGGGTTTAGTGAAAATTCAGAGTTAGTTAACTCAGAGTAAGTAGTAAACCTCCTAATAGAAGAGCTTCATTCTCCTAGCAAAACAAAGCCATAGGACTCTGCTATTAGGAGATTTACTACTTGCTCTGAGTCAACTAACTCAGAGTTTTCACTAAACCTGCATTCTGGAATACCCCCCAGGTTATCAGGGGTGGTAAGTAAAAAAGTAAAGGAAAGTCATTACACCACCTAACAGTGTTATATTAAGTTCCCAACTGCCTAGTTGAGAAGAAGTCAAGATACCTCTCAAGAAAATGAGTCAAGTAAAAGTCAAAAATAACCCATGAGAAAACTACTCAAGTAGAAGCTGTAAAATACCTGGTATTACATGTACTTAAGTATCAACAGCACAAGTATATGACAAAAATAAAATGTTAAAATAAATGATACATACACCCGACTCCATCTAAAGAAATCATATACGTTTTCCATTGCTTTTTATTTAGGAATAACGCAACTAGGAGGGATGATGTAGGACTCCAGCTCTATTTTGTGGATTTCTGGAGACAGGGCAATGACGAAAATAAATCAAATTAAAACATTTAAAAATGGGCGACTACATGGACTCAGATAGAGGTGAAATACTTGGATCAGCTCTAAACAGAAGAAAGTGAAAGTGCTTGCCGAGAGTAGTTTCATTAATCAAGAACGCAAGTCGGAGGTTCGAAGACCATCGCATCGGAGGACGTTATAGCTCCGACCGTATACGATACTGACCCGAGATCCGGCAGCGTTATTCCCAGTGACCCGCGGGGCAGCGTGCGAGAAACCATGATATTTCTCGCCTTGTACTTTTAATACCTTCAGTACATTAAAGGCCTCATACCTGAAAAACCCGACAGCCTTTTTAATAAATGACTTGCACTTTTACAAGGCCCACTCTATATGGTTCTATGTGTACTTTACGTTAAGTATAGCCTAATATCTGAATAGGTTTACCACCCCTGCTGGCCATAATTCGCTCGTGCGTCTTTACACCTAAATTACTTTGCCAGTCTGATTAATGTAAAAACCTGTTATTGTAAGCGTGACAACAGCAATTACACCTATGGCCCAGAGATTAAAGTCTGCATTCTCTTAACCGTATAACTTCATATTCAAGATTGCAAACCTAACCTAATCAGACTTTTCGAAGGTGACTTGGGGCGTGTAGTTTCGATTTCTCTTTGCGCTTGCAGCCGACAGACATCTTGCCTACAGCTCCCAGTTATCAAGAACTGTCAAACCTGGACGTGTTGGGAGTGCATCGTCGGGAGCTGGCTACTGGAACGGGAAGGTCTAGTCCCGCGTAATACCCCCCTTCTGGATATTTTTGAACACATTTCGTCAACAGACAAGTCGCTTGCTAAATTTGTATTGTTGCTTGGGTTTTCAAGTAGACTAGCGGAGAGGTAACTCAACTCTGTCTAAGGAATGTTTTCTTGAAATCGAAAGGAACATGATTCAGTTTAACTGGTTGGTTACTTGGTAATCGACATTCACGGCGATGTTAATGACAACAATCGAGGGAAGCCTTACTAGCTAATTAACTCTGAATACACGTTAACTATGGAGGTCCGTTCATCAAATATGCAAACTAATGACGACAGAGAGCATGAGAAACTAATGGATGAACATCTCAAAGCGAATGGGTTTTACCGAAAGAAGATAGCTAAGGATGGCTCCTGTCTGTTTAGGGCGGTCGCAGAACAGGTAACTTAAGCTTAGCCCTGATAGTTTTGATCATTCACTTGTGCTAATGTTAGCCATGCATGTTCTAAATAAGTTGATATCCGCTTTAGGTCACCTTGTTCGTTCGTTCCTAAACTTTGAACACAGCCTTGCTAGTCTTTCATACATCCTCATAAAGTTTTCACGTGTGCAACAGTAACATAGGAGCAACTCATAACAAAGTAATTGACCTCATTACAAGGTGTCATATATGACTGATGTAGTAAAAATCAATCACTTTTAAAACAACGATGTACTTCTGTAACTTTCGTGTGCGAAACGTTGCTTAATTTTCACAGTTGATATTAGCACGGCTAAAAGCATTGCTAATGTGGAGTCTAAGGTTACGATGTTAACATAGTTTGCTAAGCACTAAGCCCCAATTTAGAAAAAGATAACAAGGCTAATATATATACATATTTATATATATACTTTTTGCTGGTCAGCTAAATTTATTAACTTCGCCGAGTTAATCGGGCTGTATGACACAAAGTTAAACTATATGTACACAGAGCACAATGTAGAATATAGCTTTTTATCGAAACAGAAATATATTGAAACAGGTTTAACGTGAGAAATCATTTGTATATACTAAGTGTCTTCTGTCCTTTTAACTCGTTGTCAGGTTCTGCACTGTCAAGGCCTGCATACCAAGGTTAGGGCTGCCTGTGTGAATTACTTGAGACAGAACAGAGATTTATACGAATCGGTAAGAGGCATCTGCAACAATCCAAAAACAATACACCTTTTCTGTTTTATGGAGCTTTTGTAATAAGGACTTGGCTTGACCTATGTGATTGTTTTGTGATCTGTAGTTTATTGAGGGCGACTTTGAAGAATACCTGGAGAGGCTTCAGGACCCTCAGGTACCGAGCCAGTCAGAATCACTCCACTCACACATATTTTGTCATTTACTTTCACACACCCTTCCATCACTCCACTAAATGCTGGAAATGATGACAGTGGAAGTAATAGAATATACTTCAAGTGTACAGAAATGGATGATAGTGGAGGAAAGGGTAGTATTACTTTTTAAAGTTACCCTGTTTGAGATTGCCTCAGGTTGTGACACATCAGTGATTCTATATTTTACAGCAAGCAATGTTCTATAGCTCTCATAAGCAATTATCTATTCTTTCATTTGTGTGAAGACTAAATGCTGACCTTGTTGTTTTCCTCTTCATCTGTCTTTCTTACACCATTTTCCTGTCTGTGTCTGTAGAGTTGGGTGGGACAGGTGGAAATTACTGCATTGGCTGAGCTGTATAAGTAAGAGCTCGCAATTTTTTATTTCATTGGCGTGAGTAGTTCAGTTTGCTACATTGGCCTGGGCTGTTCTGTAGGTGGTGTGTTGTTTCTAACTCTGGTGTCTCAGGTTAATGGTACATGTTGTTTAACATGTCAGTGTTCATCAGAATATCATTCAGCACTTTTCTCAGACTCATATGTTGCTTTTAATCATTTGGTTTTTGTTTGTTTGTTTGTTTATCTGTTTCAGGCATGATTTTGTGATCTATCAGCAACCTGGACAGCCTCCTGTTAATATAACAGAGAATGGTTTCACTGATAAAGTAATGTTGCTATATCACTGTATTGCACATTTACCATTTTAAATCTTTATTGCCTTATTGTGCTGAACAATACTTTTTTTGTTTGTATCAGATATCACAGTTTACTTAAATTACAACCCACACTATTACCAGTGTGATTCCAGACAATCTGTCTCATTCTCTTTCTCTTTTGCTTTCGCTCTCTCTGTCTCAGGTTCGACTCTGTTTCCTCAATGGGAACCATTATGACAGTGTTTACCCTGCCTCTTTTCCAACAAGTTCAGCCATCTGCCAGTGTGAGTAATGACCATGGCATGCTGCTTAATATGGACTTTGTATTTTGTATCAAAACAGATTTGTTGTGATCCTGATTGAGCTCTTGAGTGAATATTTTAGTTGTTTATTTTATGTGTGTGTGTGTGTGTGTGTGTGTGTGTGTGTGTGTGTGTGTGCGTGCGTGCACAGCTATCTTGTATGAACTGCTGTATGAGCGTGTGTTTGGTGTGGATCATAAGGTGTTAGCCTCATGTTTGAAAAGAGGCAAAGAGAAGGATGAGGAGGCCGAAACAAAAGAGTGCAAGAGCAGTGACGAATCTGACATAGAAGAGGAAGATGAGTTTTGGAAAGAGACGGAAGGAAGGTTTGTGTATGGCATATTTTTTCCGCTTGCCAGATTGTCAGTTCATTTACAGTTGTCTAATGAGCTGACACTTATCTGGTGTGTTTGTATTAAGAACATGGGGAAGTAGATATCACCAACTATACACAAAGTTCACAGGCTTAAAGAGTTGCCCAGTATGCAACAGTTCCCTTCGTTATACTGGCTTTTCCTGTGTGGAAACATTCTTTATTAGGTCTATGATAATGCAGTCTGGCACATTTCGGCATACATGAAGTAATTACAGCTAAGGTGTGTGTGTGTTTGTGACATGTTTCACTGATCAGGTCCAATGAAACTGCTGGCAGGGCAGCCAACACGAACAGCAGACAACCCTATAAGGTAGTTTGACTTGTTCACACTAACACGTACACTCTCTTAAGTATTTATTTAGATATATTAAAATAGTAGACCATGGCTGTTTTGGCAACAACTGATTGTGTGCATGCATGCATGTGTGTGTGTGTGTGTGTCAGGGTCGTGAGAGGGGTCCCTCACGTGGAGGGCGTGACGCTTTCTCTCGGAAAGTGGAGAAGTCTCTGAACCCTTGCGTCTTCAGGAATGTGGAGTATGATGTGTGGGTCAGCTCTGTAAGAGGTACTGCAGTACTCCGTCAAATCATGAGATATTAATCATTAAATATGGCTCTCCACACTTTTGCCTATAGAGCCGACAGAGTATGAAATGATGGTTTCACTCATTTAGTAGCTTTTACAGTTACACTGGTGTAAAAATGAGACAGTGCCTCCTTAAATACTGAAGGATTGTTCATTTGTGGATCAACATAAATTTTCAAGTGTGCTCTCATCAATTTATCCTGTATGAGAGACAAAAGCAGAGTAGGCTAGCTGTTGCTTGTTCAATACTGTGTGCTGACAGCATTAAGTCTCTCAGTAATGAGAGTAGCATCATGTTTGGTCTATCTGTAATTTATACTAAATTTATAAAAGTCTTAATGGAGCTATAGAGCCCACAGCACATAACCACAAAATAGAATGTGTGTTTTTACAGTCCACACATGAATGTCAGATTAATGCTTAGGGAGACTCATTGACCAGTTGATCAAAAGGTGTAGGTCCACAATAACACATTGGCCCTGTTAACACCTGACATTAACATGCGTTTTGGGGTGATCTGATCACAAGTGGACAGCTCTGAGTACAGGTGTGAATGCATCCAAGATGCATTGAGATCCGATTGCTCAGACCACATTCGGAGGTGGTCTGGGATGCATACGGCCACATTGTTTTAGCAGTGTGTACGCGAATGTGTCCTGGGCCACACTGAAGCCCTGCCTACCCAACTGACATCCACTGCAAAAGTGGAAGTATGTACTCATTCGCGCACTATTTCTCATGTCCAGTTGGTTCTCAAATCGCGCAAGCTGGCTTTGTCCACAACGTCTGAAAATTTCAAAAAGCCCATAAAGATATATTACAAGTGCGTCAAACATCCCATCCCAATAGACCCTATGGTATTGTTTTGATTTCTTCTTCTTTTTTAATTTCCGGCAGACTGGGCAGGGAAGTGCATTGTTGCCTCCTGGAAGTTAAAGACAACAATGCATTTGGTTTTTTCAAACAGAAATGATGTACGTGTTTATTTGCGGGGAAGTGAGATCCGATCACAAGTGGTCACTTGAGATGCATGTGGAGATGCATTTCAATACAAGGTGTGAGCTGAGGTACTTAGAGCTGTTCATTTATGATCGGATCACCCAAGACGCATGTTAATGCCAGGTATGAACAGGGCCATTAATTTACGGGAAACTCAGAGTGTAGTGTAGTCCTCTTTAAAATGTGTGTGTTGCGTTTGTTTATATGTGTTGGGACTTTTTCTTATTCCATGTGTATGTGTTTTGTTAAGAACTCAGAAGAGTGTGTGTGTATGATGTTTTGCAGCCCAGCAGAAGCGTGATTTCTGTATGGCAGCGGGACTGCAGTACACCGTGGGAGACACATGCAAGGTGAGCCAAGTGACTTGGGTGTATCAGTACTTGTGTGCCGGCTATCATTTGTTTACTGTTACTGTTTAAAAGTAACTGCAGAATATCAACAGCAGCCTGGTCTCAAAAAGCAGTCTCCTTAGGAAAGGTTAGGTCTGGTGTTACCCTCTTTGTGATCTCTTTAACATGACACTCTGGGTTAGTGTATAAATATCTCACGGGTAATGACTTTTTTTGAGGACTTTTTGGTATATTTTTTGCTGACAGTGATTGATCCATAAGTGTTTGCCTGACTAACAGTGCATAATGTGCCTTGCTCAGGTGCGTCTGAACGGTCGTTCCTACAGTGCTTACATAGAGGAGGTCAGCCCCAACAATGGCCCTGTCACTGTCTACATAGAACACCTCAAAAAAAAGTATGTACTGTCCTGTGTGCGTACGTTTCTCCCTTTGCTCTATTTTAGAGTTATTTAGTTATATTGGTCTTATTTAAAAAGAAAACTATAGTAGAGGAATAATAAATTATTATTGTCATTGTTAAAATATGAATTTTTTTTCATTCATAACTGAAATGCTCAGTTACTTGATAAGATGTGTCACAGCTTAAATGATCTTAAAATTGTTATTGTAATTCAGAATTAGGATTCAGATGTATTTATGTGTGGCATACATAAGTGGACGTGTATGTACAAATTTGAATTGGCAGGCACACCTTGCCATTGTGGGATCTATGCTTTCCATCTGAGGACAGACCATCCTGGAGTAGGGTGACTGAGAGAGGCAGAAAACACCATGTAGCCAATGTTAATGGACACACACCCTCTGGTATGATTTACACCCCTAGAACTCTGTTCACACATGCACACAAACACACTCACGTGCGAAAGTACAGTTTAGTACCAGGTAGTGATTTTATGTTTCACTTCCCTTAGACTGGGAAACCAAAGGAGGAAAGAAGCTCAGCAAATCTGTGTCAAGTGCTCCCCAGGCCACAGCAGGCCTTGCCCCTGGCAACCGCGTGCAGAAACAGCATTCTTGGCCCCCATTAGCAAGTGTAGAGGAGCAGGCAGGGGCAAGGAATGGGACTTCCAGGTGTGTAATCCAGCAACTCCACACAAGCACAGATCTCACAGGCCAGAGACTGTACGTGTTCCAAAAGCCCAATCTGTGTGTGCTTGCAGGAGGGTAGTTGACAGTGTCGCTGCAGTGGGTTTGTCGCCTAAGGAAGAGGAGGAGAAAGTGCTGCTGGAGCTTCTTAACAGAGATGAAGAATCTTTTCCTGCTCTTGGAGCAAGCACACAAACGGTACTGCACAGCAGTGATGTCCAGAGTGACATATCATTTAGTATATGTCACAACACTGACTTTCACAGTCTGCAGACTGTTTCATGGTATTCTACCTTCATTCATAATTTGGACTTCAGGAATAAGTGTCTCTTTATCTGTGTCTTCTTGAACCGGGTCAGGCGGTTGAAGGGGGGAAGAGGTCTAGTGCAACACACGGTGAAAAGAGGAGCTCCCGCAAGAGGTCTGACCAAAAGGAGAAAGGCCAAGAGACAGGTGAGGGGCTGGAACTTTGGGATCGGGGTTTGATGGACCCAGGAATGTGCTCCTTAGCTGCAGTGTGCTAATGAATTGTCCTGTGAACTAAGTTTCTGTAGGTTTCCTTTTTTTTTTTTTTTTTTTTTTACGGTGTTGTGATTCACAGTACTCCCTGGTCCATTACTCTCTAAATTTTAACCAATACTGGTAGATTCAGTCTTACTGATAATTTTTGGGGTACAGGCACTAAAGAGTCCCAAGTTCAACCCCAGAAGACGTTTCAGAGAGGAGAGATGGGCAAACATGCGGTGAGTTTCTTTATCTTTTTATTTACAGTAAACAATTACATTTGTTTATCTTTTCTTGGATGAATGTTAGTGACTAAATTGAGTATTGTTTTTGATGTTGTTTCTACTCTTCCAGAAGAAGGGGTCAGTTGACCAAGACCACAGAAGCTCTCCCATCATTGAAGAGAAATCCAAACCCTCGCCCACCCCCCTACCTTCTTTAGCTGGCACCCCCTCTCAACCCTCTTCTGCCCCCGTGTCCACTAAACCTGTCCCAGCCCCTTCTCAGAATGCTCCCTCATCCACCCCACCACCACTAACTCAGCCCAATAGTGTACCTGTAGCAACCCCTGTTGCATCTCAGACTGACTCCATCTCTGTATCTACCCCTGTATCCTCTAAAACCACTCAGGCTCCTGTAGCTGGCACAGTCCCTGCTGAGCCTGCCCCTGCTCCTTCCCCTGGACTTTCTCAAATTGCTCCTGTTAGCCAAGCGTCCGCCTCTGTCTCCTCAGAAGCTCTACCCTCCACTGCACCGTCTTCTGTCCCAGCTCCAGCTGCCCCTTCCCTCTCTTTTTGTGCCCCTGTCTCTTATGTTGTGGTCTCTGACCGCACAAAAAGTGACCCTCCCTCATCCGACCCTCTTTCCCTCAAACTCACTGGTACTGCTGCCATGTGTCCTGTAGCTTCATCTGCCCCTAGCACTGCCGTGACATCTCCTGCTGTATCTGCCCCACTTACCACCGTTCAGACTGCTGCTGCTGTGTCTACTGTCAGTGCTGTAGATGCCACCCCACCCACCTGTGCCTCCCCTGCTCAAGGTGTTCTCTCCTCTGCCCCTGTGCAGGCCTCTGTACCAGTCACAGCATTCCCTGTCTCTGTTGCATCTTCTGCTCCTGCCTCCTTGCCCATGCATACAGCGGCGGTCAGCTCTCCTTCACTGAAGCCTACCCCTCCCCCCCAGACTGCCCATGTGCCAGCTCCTCCTGATTCCCAGAATGCCCCTATCCCTGTTCCACCCTTTCAGGCACCTCCCGTGCCCCCTGTCTCTCTGCCTCCAATCATACCCAATTCTTCAGAGCCGCATGCTGCACCTGGACCTGCTGTCGGTAAGAGCTGTTTATGCTGTCACTACCCACTCTGTTACTTCATGTTGAATGAGTATTAATATTTGATGTTTTGAGACTTCTCTTGCTCATGGCATTTCATTTCAAGTCATTCAGTGCACTTGCCTAAAAAAACATGAATTGAAGTGCTTGCTCTTCGTAGAAGTTTTGTTTAAACTGTGGCCATTCAGTATTTCATAGAATGTGAACTTTGATGCTTTTCTTTTATAATTATTTAATATTGCACCTTTTACTTTCATCAGGTATCGCTACCTCTGTAGGGTCAGATTACCATTCGCAGCCCCCAGCACCCAATCAGCCTCCATTCGTCTCCCAGATTCTACAGGATCCACTGTACCCGGGATTCCCACAAAACGATAAGGGAGAAAGAATTCCGACACCTCCATATTCCCTCCAACGCACTGGAGAGGACTTGCCTAACGGTAAAGATTATAAACTTGGTATCCCAAGAATATCACAGAAACAGTTCTCTTCCCACCCATTTCGCCTCAGGGACAAATTTAATATAGAAGATGACTTGCAACTTAAGCACATCATCTCCACTTCAGTAAACTAGCTTTCAACTGATTTAAAAAAAAAAAATGCATTGAATGTGATCATCAGTAGTAACCTATACAAATAGCATTCTTGGGTACATGATGTTCCATCATAATGTGTGTTCCGCCTGGCAAATTTTTGAAAACTAGTCTTAAGCATTTGTGTACTTCTTGTCTTCTTTGTCAGATGTGAATGTGCTTAGATTCTTCTTCAATCTCGGACTCAGGGTGAGAGTAAACAATTTTTTTTTTTGTTGTTCCACTCTCAGATGTTAACATTTCATATAAGATTGAAGAGCACACTAATGATAACAACACAAAATACTGTCTCCTTCTGTCCTCTCTCTTCTCAGGCCTACACTTGTCCGATGCATGCACCTGCCTCCTATCTTTTTCATCTACAAGCTCATGCCATGCAGTCCAAAATGCCCACTTCTACCCCAAGCCCCTACATGCCCCCCTCGTTCCCAGACAACACCATCAAGAGAGTGATCCCATCTCCTAGTGGCTCCTTTGTACCAGAGAGCTATAGTAACATGCCTATGGGATCAGCAAGAGTGGGAAATTCCCCTGCAGGACAGTTTGAGCCCCAGGGTGTGGTTTTGTCTTCTCCTCAAGCAGAGCCTCCAACTAGAGTGGGATACAACCCCAACACTCAGACAACACCTCTGCACATGCCTCCACGTCCAAATGTTCCCATGCCCTGGCCTACCCTGCCCCAACCAGGGGTTTTCCCTGGAGTTTACCCTCCTCCACATCATGTTCCCCCTCCTCAGTACCCTCCTCCTCCTCTTCCTCCTCAGTGTGCTCCTTCAGGGGGACAGCTGTACCCACCTACCTCGCTAGGACCACAGAGGCTACCCCTTCCTCATCTAATGCCCCCTGAAATGCTCAATCTCCCCACACAGGCATCAAAAGACTTCACATTATGTGGTCCAATGGCCACTGCTGCTACAACAGTGGAAAGTGGACAGGGAGATGTTCAGAGGTCTGTTCTTCCAGCTATGGAAAAGGTTGCGTGGCAGCCACCTACCAGAAGTGGAGATTGTAAGCTTGGGAACGTTGCTATGGTTATGCCAACTGTTGATGCACAATATGGTGGCCCTAATCCAGTTGCCCAGTCATTTTCTATTTGCCTCCCTCCAAAGGAAGGATCAGAACCTCCAAGTCAGTTTTTAGCAGGTAGGCTGGTTAGAGATGATGGCATCACAAGCGTTCTACAAAGCAGTTCTCCAGGTGGACCTGTGATAGGGCTGGAACTGAGTCCGGCAGTGTCCGATATCCAGTCGTGCTCTCCGGCGGAGGACTGGGAGTCTGAAGTGGCACTTCATGCAGCAGACTTGAGAAACGGCCGTTCGTTCCATAGCCGATCTTTCAAGGGAGCTGGGAGGCATGGCCAAGAGGACGGACGAGGCTTTAGGAGGAGAGGATCCCGTGGGCGAAGAGAGTATGGTCAGTGGGGGAGGATGGATTATCAGTCATCGCACTTTAGAGGACAGAGTGGGAGGGGCAGGATGCAGAGCTACAATCAGCACTCCAGGGGCAGAGAAGCAGGTCACACAGGAGGACAGTTTCCTATGTAAATCTCTGAAATACAAATTCAGTCATTCTTTTTCTGTGGATTTTCCAGTTTGCCTGAGTATTTTTTTCTTTTTACTTTGTTTACCTATATTTAGTTGTGGTACACTTGATTTTCCTCTCTGCTTTAAAGTGATCGATGTGTTTGTTTTCTGTCTGGTCACTGGGAGTGTCTGGATTTATTATCTAAGCTTATTAAAATTTGGAAAATGAAGAAAAAATGGCCAGATCTGTCTGACATCGACATGTCTGTGAAAGACCTCTTGTCAACAATATACAACTATCCCATATATTCATTAATATGATTTAATATTTTTCCATTAATTAACTGATGTATCAAATTTTGTGGGATTCATCTCTGTTTTGAAGGTGTTGCAGCCTGATGCTTAAGAATTGCTGTTTATTTCTGTGGAGACTCTAATGTAGAAGAGTGGAAAACACTTTATAGGTTTGTTTTTGTTTGTCAAACTACCTCTGCTTATGCAGCCACCAGTGCCTTCCAGTCAATTCTGCTGTTGTCTGTCTGGCTTTAAGAGCTGTTTCTGTAATGCTGCATTTTAAGTTGTGCCATCTACTCTTGAGACTAGTTGTGTAATATCTTGATTTGACTGGTGAGGTTTGAAATAGACATGAATATAAGCCATACAGGAACTATTCCTACAAATACCTGAACTGAAACTGTTTTCCTCAATTTCACCTGGTATAATCTGGAAATGTGTGCTTTCATCATCCAGTTAAATTGAGCAGTCTTTTCATTTTGTCTTTTTGAGCGATGTTTACAGTGGCTCAGCCTGTTTTTGTTGGAAAAGTTCTCCTCCACTCTGACTTTGAACAACTGTAATGGGAACATTGAATGTACTCATTTTAAACGCTTAACAGGTATGGTGTGCATCCAAAGATTTTAGGTGTTGCTTGAAAGAATAAAAGTCAAAGTGTTTTATCGTATCTTTTGTCTCCCCCCCCCTCCTCTCCATTTGGCCTGGAAATATTTACCTTTGTTAGACCTGTTAGTGTTGCCATTTGCACTTAGGATACACTACAAAATGTATTAACAGTTCACACTGATATCGTGTCACTTGCTTTGTATTAGCCTTGATCTTGTTTTTTTATTTATGAGTTCAACATGCAAGGCCAGTGCATCATTGCAGCTAGGCAGGCCACTGCTCTCTGTTGCTTAGCAAACTTTGCTCGATAAGGCTGTGCTAGTTAGATCAAATTAGCAATGAACTGTTGCAAATTTTGTGGAAACCATAGTGCATGCCTCATTTGTATCAGTAGAACCACAGTTAGAGCATACTTTTATTTTAGGTCTGCTGTCTAGTATACAGAACAGAAACGACTTGGTTTCGAGCGGTTAGTGTAACATCATCCTCCCCCAGGCAGCATGAAAGCAATAAACCAAGCTCATGCATTTACCCACCCTCATAAAATATCAGTGAAAACTTCAGTCTAATCTTCAACCAAATACAACTGACAATATGAAAACATTGCGAGCTTTCGTTTATTAGAAGTGATCGAATAGAACTGATTATTTAAGCATATAATAGCTTAAATTCCTGAGTTTCAAGGTCATCGTTACATATTTCCTAACTCAACTGTTTTGAAAGAATTTAAAAAGGTACAACTGATATTTCAAGTATAATAAAATATACACTTGTAACAGTGGCATGAATCTTTTAATCAAAATACTTACATAGCAGCAACTGTTAAACTAGAAAACCCTCTAAACTGGTGTAGGGCCCAAAAATCTGCTACCCCTTCAGCTTTGATATGGATACAAATATGCGAAACTAACTTTGTGTCAACTCGCTCTTGAGAGACAAATTGCTTTAAATAAGCTTAATGTTTAGGGTTATGATTAAAATTTATTTCATATGTAAAATGCATTTTTTGACATTCTAATCATGCCTCCTGCTCGGAGTCATATGAGTTTGCGACCATTAAAACAGTGTGGTAGGTCATTTTTCAGTCAAAGGAACACACCAGCCTTTGTGGATGAACGAGAGAGGAAAGCTGGGGCTGTATGTATGGTCCATCGTGCTCTCTCTTCCTGAGTGAAGTCATACAGTGGGAGTGTCACAGCCTGATGGGCTGGTGATGCCCATAAGACCATGAACAGGAATGGAATCTTAGTCATCCAGGAAAAAGTAGTTCCCACTTCGCTTCTGCTCCACATCCTGAGGGAAGAGGGGACAAAAAAAAAAACAAAACTTGGGGCTGAACAATACACAGAGTAGCACTTCATTTTACCAGTGCTTTATCTTTGTCTTTCAGGTTTAAAAGGAGCTAACTGTAACAAATTGGTAATTAACCATTTTGTACTGTTTCTAAAGTACTACTCATGAATCTTTTTTTAAGGTAGACGGACAAAGCAGTTCATTTTGGCTTTCCTCCCTCCACTTGAAATTCCTGCTTTGCCTGTCTATAATACTTCTTCTTTATACCATACAGTTCTTGTCAATCCTGTTATCAGTCTAAAGAATTTCCTTTTCTTCTATCTGTCTTAGCCCTTTTCTGCTGTTTTACAATGCTGCTTTCCCTCTCTCACACATACTCCTGAACACTGAGTTCAATGTCTCAGCTACAGTTCCTGCCAAGCACATGAGAGAGACATCAGATCATATATAATAGTTGTTTGATTTAGACCGTGGGAGAGATAGCCCTGCCCTTAGACGTATTGTATTATTTTGCACTGGAAGATTCACCATTTGGCAAACCGAAGTAAATTAATTTTAGTCAGGTTGTGTATTCTGTGTGGCTCAAGTCCACCTTGGCGACCCTGAAGTGTGTGTGTATGTGGATGTGTGTGCTCATTTGTATTTATACCTTAATGGAATTCATCTTATTGATTCTCGGTCTGAAGTTGTTCGGGTCTCTTCTGAACGTGATCTCTAGCTGAGACAAAAACTTATTCATGCCGGCTAGCAGAGTCTGTGGACTGAAATACAAAGATAAATACAATTAAACACACAAACATGAAGAGACTAATCAGACTTAAGATCAAATAATAGTTAACCACGACAAATGCTTAATATTTAAAATACCATCTTTACCAATCTAACCTTCTGCTGTGTCTACAGTGAACTGTAAATAACAAGCGGTGCAGGTGCTATATACGTATAGCCATGTGTGTCTCTGTGTGTTTGTGCCTGTGGATGTCACCACAGTCCTTACGTGTTGGCTGATGTGCTTTTGGATGGGATCCCGTCAAACACAATGACTCTGTCTGCTAGGTACGTGGCCATAATGAAGTCATGCTCCACCACAAAGGCAGTTTTCTTAGCATGAAGTATGTATCTTTAAAAAAGAAAAAAAGAAATGCAAAAAATGAAATAAAATACAGATAATGTGCATTTCATATCAATTCCTCTGTCTAATAAACTAAACCAAAAGTATGAAATACTCAAATATACTAATATAACATTATGGAAATGTTACCGTTTGATAACTCTGGCTGCCATGAGACGCTGCTCTGAGTCCAGGTAAGCAGATGGCTCGTCGATCAGATACACATCAGCTGGTTTCCCCAAACACAGCGCCAAGGCCACACGCTGCAGTTCCCCTCCAGACAGGTTCTGCACCTACACACACACACACATACCACACAAGAGTTTTGTTTCCAAAATTTGCATAGGAAAGATAGAACAGACTTGTATGTGGGTGAGTGTGTGGTTGCCATGGTGACTCACGTCCTGATCAATGATGCTCTCAATCTGCATGGGTTTCATGACGTCTGTGATGAACTGAGGGTGTGTGTACGCATCTCGAATCTTCTCATGAAGCAGAGCACGGACGCTGCCCTGCAACACACACACACACACACATTCATATTTACACATATGGACAAAAGAGCTAAGATAGCAGCAATCCTGACAAGTCTCAGTGAGTAAGTGGAATCAGACAGGACAGGTAAAAACGACGTGGGTATATGTATGGTACAGTCAGAGGCACCTTGAATTTGGGGCTGATCTTCTGCGGCTTATAGCTCACATTCAGGATGGGCACCTCCCCTGCAACACAGACATTTTAGTGCTACGTTACTGAGCATTTGTGTCTATACATGCACACATTACAGGCCAATATACTTCACCTCCTCCGTCTGGTTTCAGGCCTCCCGCAAGCATTCTGATAAACGTCGTTTTGCCGGTACCTGCCAAAACAGAACTGTTTCAATATGCTTAACCCACATACTTCCTAAATTTTGGAAATCGAAAAGAACTGAAGGTGACCAAACTCCCTCTCCTCTCACCGTTCTCGCCGAGCATGACCATGATCTCAGAGTCGGTGAACTCTCCCTCCTTGATGAACAGCTCAAAGTCTCCCATTGTCTTCTTCATGGAGGGGTACTGATACCTGCACATCTTCTTCACCTCCTCCTCCGCTGCTGTCTCCGCCACCTTAAACACCAGAGAGGTTTCTCTGAACCTCAGGTTCTCCGTCGGCACGTAACCATCCAAGAAGATGTTAATACCTACAGACAGAGGAGGATTGGGGGAAGGGAGCAATGGATAGAGAGAGAACAAATGCCAATGAGCATACAATTGTCTTGTAGATTTTCAGCTGTAAAGATATGAATGCATGTGTGTGTGCACGTGTGCGTGTAGTGTACCTTCTCGGACGCTGAAAGGCATAGTGACCACACCATACGCGCTGGGAACTCCATACAGACAGCAGATAAAGTCTGACAAGTAATCCAGCACGCTCAGATCATGCTCCACCACAATAATATACCTAATGTACAAAAAGAGAGAGAGAGAATGGATCATTTAACACTGGATGGATGGATGGATGGATGGATGGATGGATGGATGCTTGTTATACTGACCTGTCTGGCGAGATGAGGGATCTGATGGTGATGGCGGCCTTCAGTCTCTGTTTTACATCCAGGTAACTTGATGGCTCGTCAAACATATAGCTACAGAAAGAGATGGAGAGATATGAACAACAGAAAGAGGTAGAGAGGAGCAGAAGGAGGTTCAAAACAGAGGGATAACACAGCAACTGACATGTCAGCTCTTTGGATGCAGACGACTGCGCAGGCAAACCGCTGCAGTTCTCCTCCTGAGAGGTCCTCGACATTCCGATCGCGCAGGTGCAGCAGGTCTGCCCAGAAATGGAAGCAAGTTAGTCACACACAAATGCCAGTTACAGAGAAAACCTCAGTTGCATTATAACCAACATCAGATGTAGCAGTGAATACGTTCAGCAGAATTGAATAAAGCGAAAGTGTTGTACCCAGCCGTTCACAAACTAGTTCCTGTGTCTCTGTGTCATCCTTCCTGTTCAGGATCGCTCCAACAGAGCCCTGCAGGCCACAAAAAGAAAAAGAATAAAAAATTTAAAAAACAACAACAAAAAAAAGAAGTAGAAGAAAAAAAGCACACTGAAGGTACTGGGGATAAATGTAACCATTACTGGAACCGGTTTCAATGAAATCTTTACACGTAGACCAGAAGTGTAGTCGGAACTGCTAAGTAACATTTAAGATCATCACATTCTGGAGTATGTCACTGACCTTCACTGTTTTGGGGATCTGGTCCACATACTGTGGCTTGACGATGGCCTTCAGGTCATCCTCCAGGATTTTGGTGAAATAGTTCTGCAGCTCAGAGCCTCTGAAATACGTCAGGATCTCTTGCCAGTCTGGAGGAGCCTGTAAATCCCCCAGAAAGAAAATGGAAAGTTAGTAATAAGTAACAGCTAAATGTGCTAACATAAATGCAGAATAGAGACCCGAATCACAACTGAGCTTCAAGCCGACGGTCAGCAGAATTAAGAGAGACGAGAAGTCTGCCATGTTTGTTACTAGGAATATATATACACACATACTAAAAATGAGTTAAAGGCATAAGAATTACCCTAGCAACTAGAACAGATGAGGGCTTTGTAATATTTGAATATGATAATTCTAGAGATTAATCAGCATCCACGTTAGGGAAAAGAAAAAGAAAAAAAAAAAAAAAGGAAATCAATCCACACAGCTGAGGGTTACACTCACATCATACTTTCCCAGGTTGGGTTTTTGTTTTCCTGCCAGGATCTTAAGCGCAGTGGATTTTCCAATTCCATTGGTGCCAACCAGCCCTAGCACCTCCCCTGGTCGTGGAATGGGTAGTCTAACAAAGAATTACGTTCACTGGTAAGAAACTTATTAAAAGTCTTGGATGTGAAACTGTTGGGGAACACTCAATTTGTTTTGTTCAGACAGGCTCCTCCGTGGAGGCATATGTGTGTAACTACCTGTGAAGTTTAAATGAGTTGGCACAGTATCTGTGAGTTGTTTCTTTCTCCAAATTGCTAGGTAGGTTTACGATTGATAAAGCACCAAATGGACATTTCTGCGGACACACACACAAACATAATGAGGGAAAACATAGGGTAAAAAACCTTGACCTTGACTAAGTACACTTGGTATTATCTGCTCTGGTTTGAATGCAGTTAATGTGTGAAATGGTGCAGAAGAAGAGGCAGGTTTTAGTACCTTTATGCAAATACCACATCCTATACACAGAGACTCAGAGATCCATACTATCTTACTCTGAGGAGTGACCTCAATACACAGTTTACCTGAAAAAAAAAAACAAAAAACACAGGCATAGCACGTGAATATTAAATGCAAACACATTATAGAAATAGGCAGGAGCTTACAGTATGGTAGATGAAACTGTTGTTCTTTGTAGGTTTTGTAAATCCACTGTAAACGACAGATTTGCAGGAATGCCTGTTACTTATAAGAGGCAAAAATATTCCAATGGTAAATATCTTACCCATGCGCACCACAGGACAACTCTTCTTGCACTCCTGTCGGCATTTCTTGGGTTTGCACTTATCATGGTTGACTATGGCGATTCTTGTATTCTTATCTGACATTATGCTGGGTGTTGCCTTCGTTCCCTGAACAGCTCAGACATCTGCCCTGCTCAAGGGGGAGACAGAGACCTACTGAAGATTACACTAATATCGTGCGGTAATGAATAATTAAGGAGGGTTACCATGTTTATGAATCTACCTGCACCTGCAAAACGTATCCCAGGCATCGGAAAAAAACAGTGAACAATGACCATACTTACATCGGCAGGCGAGCGAGCAAATCAGTGTTGCTTTAAATTTTCTGATAGTGTTCCGACATGTCTTTTTGAGGTAGCTACACAAGCAGCCAAAACACGCTATCTTTTCATGTGAACTACAGCCAGGGCTAAAGCTGGCATCGACAATATTAACCAAGATACACTTATTACAAAAAAACTGACGAGGCGGACGCGAACATTGGGCTTGGCTATCAAGACTGTCACTGAAGTTTGTAACCACGTTTCTGTTACCAAATTAGCCTCCATAGTTGACATATGCGAGCTACTGCTCTCACAATGATGAAATTGACTTACTTTTTTCCAACACACCCCGACCGCCTCCTTTCAAGGCCCACTTAGATAGTCAGGATGAAGAGTCCTAGTTTATATTACTATCCCCTCTTTTCAGGCAACGTGTTCTATGGATGACAGGGGAAAAATGGCGGCAATGAAGACTGCGTTTTAAAATAGCGCCTGCAATACCATGACCTCATCCATATGCGACAGAACCGGGAAACGGACTTCAATTCGAAGTGAAAAAATTCGGGTCCTGGAATGTGATGTTTGAACAAAAATGTTATCCTCTTCAGGTTAAGATAAAACAGATATTCATTGGACCACAGGTAAAATATTTACTAACAAATTGTTCCAAATGCTTTCTCAATTCCCAATGCTTTGCGGAAAATTGTAGCGTAGCTTGCTAGCAAAGCTTTCTTGTCTTTCGCATATCGAATGTCGAGTGAATTTGAATTTATTTGTAAGTCACAGTTTTACGCGTGAGGCTTTGAATGCTAAATACGAACTTCTCTGTTACTTCAGTTACGATGGCGACCGCAAATAAAACCCCACCTGGCGCAGACCCTAAACAGCTGGAACGCACCGGCACCGTAAGGGAGATCGGGTCTCAGGCCGTTTGGTCACTGTCGTCTTGCAAACCTGGTGTGTGTCTGTGCATAACATTCTTATTCCGTCTTATTTTTTAAATAGATGGTCAAATTAAGTGACTGTCTGCCTCCTCCAATATCTGTGCAGGATTTGGGGTAGATCAGCTGAGAGATGATAACCTGGAGACCTATTGGCAGTCTGATGGCTCCCAACCTCATCTTGTAAACATTCAATTCAGGTACAATGAGTGTGTGTGTTTCGGTCTGGCAATGATCATTTTTTTGTTTTTAGGCAACTGTCTGCTCATTCAAGGTTCTGAGTGTTGAGTGTCTCTGTTTCAAATTGCATGACACAGCCTCGTACATAGTTTCTGTTGTTATGGGCTCTTTTGACGTGTTCTGTTTCAGGAGAAAGACAACAGTGAAGATGTTGTGTATTTATGCAGATTATAAGTCAGATGAGAGCTACACTCCAAGCAAGATCTCTGTCAGAGTTGGAAATAATTTTCACAACCTTCAAGAGATTCGGGTGAGAAATCAGAATTTAGTTGGTTTATGTCTTATGTTGTTTGGCTACAACAATGACTTTAATGCTCTGCTTTTAGAAAGGGTTTGCTCATAGTTACTGAGCACGCTAGATGTTTATTCTACAAAAGTCTGACTTGTATGCATGTATCTCAGGTCAGTCTGCATGTGAAAGAATGGCTCATATCAGTGAAAGATAACAGAACATTAATACCAGGCAACTGTCTAAATCATTATGAAACAAATCAATAAAACTGCCCTCTATTTTTCTGTTCATGTGTGCCTGTGTGTATATTCTTAGCAACTGGAGATGGTAGAGCCAAGTGGTTGGATTCACATCCCTCTTTTGGATTTGAATACTCCGATTCGAACCTTCATGATCCAGATCGCCGTGTTGGCCAACCATCAGAATGGCAGAGACACACACATGCGACAGATCAAAGTTTACACGCCTGTAGAGGAGAGCTCCATCGGCAAATTCCCGCGATGCACCACAGTGGACTTCATGATGTATCGCACCATCAGATAACAAAAGCAGTGCTCAATCACAATGCAGCCATGCAAACTGAAGACCCTGGTGACTGGGCAAGGCTTGACACCATACCCTGTGTTTTCAGACACAATGACTGACGTTTTAAAGAGAAGTTGTGTCTGTCTCTCAACTGTAATCTCAAATGGATAAGGCCAAATGATCTTGTCTTATGTGCCAATTTGTGTTTTAGGATCAGAACTTTGTAAACATTAAATTTAATATTTCTGCTAAAAATGTACTATGAATAAAACACAAATAACTGTACCTGAGAGAAGCTTTCTTGTTTGCAGAAATTGTCTGTGTGATATTGGAGTAATGCCAGATCTGTTCACCAGAGGGCACAACATCACCAGTTCCAACCGCATTTCTCAACTTATGTGTTCCTGATACCATGACAAAATACATAAATAATATTGAGGTGTGAAATATGTGTCAATGACATATTCTGGGTATGCTTCTCCTGAAGGGATAGGTATTATACTTGGAACTATATTCACACTTGAGAGATTCAGATGTTCTTTCTGCTAAATGTATGCAGTTGACGTTGTTAAGGTCAGAGACACGGCCACTTGTAGGCGATACATGACAGAATGAGTCACTCTGACCTGTTATTTTAACCGAGCACCATGGGGTTAGAGACGTGTCCTATATAATTTGGTAATGTGTTCTGAAAACCATAGACATCACTGAGCTCTACTGAGACCTGACAGTATTGAAATATTGAGCAGGGAGCGTGATTTTATAAGTATTTGTCAGAAATATTTACCATATTTAATATACAAGCAGTTTAACAAAACCTTGTTAATATGCAAACAAAATATTGTCTGATTTAGTAGCAGTAATATGGTTTGACAGATTACTATATTACTATTTTATTATGCTATACACTATTACCCTTCATACATAGCTATTGCTATTGGACATTTTAAATTATGTTATTGGGCAGTGAGAACTGTTTTAACACTATGTCATAACTTTCCGTTGGCGGCCTGAAGTATACATGACTTCCTCTGAATTGTGTGAAAGCCTTATGCACCCTGTGTATGTATGAGCTGATGTGCAGGCATCCTGTTAGCAGCCTGTGTGGTTTGCATGCTTTAAACTTGATGATGACGATGTTGGCTCAGTTGCAGAAAAGAGCTGGCAGGAACATTTCTTCTTTGTTTCGTTAAGGTGCGGCCATCAGTCTCGCTTCAAGCAAGTGCACAGTTAGTTTCCTATAATAACACCAAGATGCTGAGGAATTTTCTTCTTTTGTTTGTTTTTGGTAAGTGATCTGAAACAATTTTGAATGAATTTATGATTTTCTTTTTTTTTTTAAATAGAAGGAGTGGTTTATTTGATCTTTTTTGACTAAAGCGTGTTTGTCACGTGTTGTCACCCACATCTTGCTCAGCGCATAAATGCTGACAAAATCTACATACACCAAGATGGTATATGCAAAACTCTTTGTTGAACTGCCCCTCAGAATTAGCCATTTAGTTGTCTGAAAACAAGATTTACTTTTTTGTTTGTCTGTTTTTTGTTTTGTTTTTTTGTAATTTTTATTCTTGCACAGTAACATAAAATTACGAATCTAGAATTTCGAATTTCGAATTTGAAATATTTAAAATGGAAGCATACAGCACATGCAAACTGGAACTTCACACTTAAATGTATTGTACTGGGACTCTCAAGTGTGTTTAATTTGATGAGATGTACAGTATTTTGCTGAGTCGCAGACAGAATGCTGAACACTCTCTTGCCTCCTGTAGCGTGGCTGTGTGCTGCTGGGCATTTTCAGACTTTAGCGCCAAAGTCCTCAGTGACCGCCAGTGATCCACAAGAAGCCATGAATCCAACAAATTCTAACAATACACATTCAAACACTTCTGAAAATGGTATAACCCAAGGAGACGGCGATAATTCAGGGGATGACTTAGAGGAATCGGAAGAAGGCTTCCCAGCTCAGGATTACGATAACAGCTTAAACCAAACAAGCCTTGATGCAGGGAACAGAACGACTGAAACTGGTACACCCAGTTTGACCACCCTGGAGACAAACCATACATCTGGGTCATCATACACATCACCAAATATGAGTGCCACAACCCCTGTGTCTCCTAGAAGTAGTAGTATAACTACAGGCCTCAGGCAACAAGGTGAGTCACTAGTTCCAATTATGTTCTGTCCCTAACAGCAGATTTAGGATCAGCTCTTCTAGTCTTAACTGTTATAAAGATGGCAATATTACAGTTTCACATATAGGCGTACTGCATCTACTCCAAACCCCATTTTGAAAACTGAAGAATGTCACATGTGATTCCATTTCCTGATAGCCATGCTCTTGTCTGTTGTGCTCTACTTATATTCTTCAGGTGCCTGCATTCAGACTCTTGCATGATACCACCATGTGCAGATAGAACTTCTGACAGTTTCAAGTGGCACATTCATAGCTTAACAAGAAAACCTTTGAGGCCCCAAATGGATTATATGAATGTTCACGAGGGTAGAAGACTGAGAGCCTTGTCTGAGCATTTGGGGGCCTGAAATGCTATCACAGATTGGAAATGAATAGATGAATTGGGTTACTATGGCGCTTAGAAAAATACCCATAGAGTAATTTAAGACAAGTTCAAAAGGTCCAGGGAAGAGGTTATAGACTGGGCTGAAGGTTTTGGGTGTACTTTACAGTACTAGTACTTTCTAGAGTAGAGGATACCAAAGTCACTCCAACAGGACTGGGTTGTATAAATGTGTTTGAATTAGATTTTCTATCAGTTATTAATTAAAGCCTGAAATCCCACTGAGAGTCCTCTGGAGTCAAGTGATTCTTTTAACAAATAATGAACTACTGAACTACTGGCCTTCCCTTCAGGACTTATAAAAGTCACTGTGTACAGCGTGCAGTCAGCTGTCCCTTCTGTATTCAATACTCAAAACATACTGGCCAAGTCAAACGATGCTGGCCCTACATCAGTTAACAAGAGGCTCATTTAAAATGTTCTTCTGTATATCACAAGCCTAGTCTAACCTTTCAGTACTACACGCAAGATGTAGAGGTAGGCACATGATCTAACAGGTACAAAATATCTTTTTGCTTCAAGTTTTCTGATGCCAGCATGGGAGAGAGAGAGAGAGAGAGAGAGATAGAGAATAAGTGAGATTCTCTTTTCTTGTTCTTTGCCTCGCTACAGCAATTTCCTGTCAGTCTCACCACAACAATCACACATCTCTCTCCCTGTCACACGCACAAGCAAACACATGCACACACAAACCTCCCTGCAAGCACATTCAGACAATCCGCCCACTTTATGTATGTCGTGTTCCATTTATTACTTCCCCTTAATATATTAACATATTTACTCAATGTGCCCATCTGTAATAAATAAATTATATAACATAAAATTATTAAAGTTACAGATTTATGCTGGAATGGGATGATGGTTCTATTCCAGAAATGCAAAATAGTCATGTTTTATCAACCATTCCCTAACAAACACATTTCAACTTTGTTTGGATGAGCAAAGAAAATCTAATCTGTTACACAGGACTGGGTGTTGGTGGAGCTTGTACTCATGTATCTGTTGAAGGAGAAGACAGTAAAAGAGTTCACACTTCTTTCATGTTTCTCCTGCTGAACCAGAGCAACCTTCTGCAGTAACAGTATCAATGACATTCAGGGCCAGAAGGGAAGGTGATTAGGTTGTGGTTGCCTTTGATTTTATAATGAAAGTTCATCTGATTATAGTCATAAAGTGACTGAATGAACATGACTTTGTATTGATGCTGTTTAATATTATGACTAGTATTCTGAGGTATGTGCATGTGCGTGGACATGCATGTGCGTGCATGCATGCATGTGTGTGTGTGTGTGTGTGTGTGTGTGTGTGTGGTGCTCGGCTCAGAATTTTTTTTACAATGGCATTTGTGGCATAGTGGCATTTGATTTGATCAGACAGTGGGGGATCTTTCAGTATGACTGATGAAAATTAGTTTTGATTTGTACTCATTCAAATTCAGATGTGTGACAGGCATGGCCATTTCCTTTCAAAGTCAATCTTATGAATTGAACCAGAGTAAATGCCAAAGTATTGGCTTGAGTACAGCCCAGTTGTGTGTATGTGTGTGTTTTGTTTCATGTGGATGAAGCTGTGCTGCACAGACGTTATGTCCAGTATTAAAGAGGTTGCATTTATGGCAGTTAGGGTTAGGGTCCAATCGTAAAATGATTTTTTATGAGCCTGTGTTTTGTGTTGCAGACATGTTATCAAAGGATCTAGCAAAGCACAAACCAGGTAAGACAAATTGTATTTCCCAGAATCCAGGGGGGGTAGTTAAAGAGAATTGATATCAATAAAATGTTCCTCAGACATCAGCTGCTGTCTGACATTAATGAGGTTGCAGTAATGATGGTTAGATTGCAGGATTAATCATAAAGAAATTGTGTTACAGTGAAACTGTGTCACATGTTGCAGACAAGCACGGAGGAAAAGCAGGAAAACAGAGCACAACATGTTAGATCTTTTGTTTTCCTCAGAACACAAGGGGTCACTGCAGTTCAAAAGAATTGACATCATTAATAAAAAATCTTCACAGTTGTCTGATATTAATGCGGTTTCAATCTATTGAGGTTTAGGGTAAAGTTAAGGCTCTAGTTTTAATTCAATTTTATAGTAATTAATCTGTGTCTTGTGTCACAGGGGACACTCATGGGGACAGCAGACACAGAGCAGGTAAGACTTTATTGTCTCAGAACACAAGGAGTCACTGTTAATTAAAAAAAAACTGATATCACCCAGATGTTTCTCAAATATCAATTAATAATCTTTTGTTTCAGGAGTAGTCATTTTAATTTTCATCATCATTGGCATCATGATGCTCATTGGCACGCTCTACTTCCTCCGCAAGAAAGGGAGAGTAAGAAAACAGTTAATAATCAGATTTAATCCACAGAAGTAAAGTATGTATTCTTAAAAGAGTAATGTCTTGCCTCTTTAAGTTCTATTCAACCTCACTCATATCCTCAATCTCAGAGCTACTCCTTTGACCTGGCCCACCCAAGCGATCATGAGACTCCTCTTAGGAGCATGGAGCAGGAGGGAACCTTTGAACAGACAAACAAAGGTAAGGACCACTCAGTCTACCCGTCTGATTTCATAACAGTGGTATACACATAAGAGAAAAAGATGCTGCCTTGCTTTGGAGGTCATTCTCTCCCTAACTTTCCAGTAGACTTTTAGAATATTTGTTGTTATGAACTTATTGCTGTTGGTTTTTTCTTCTAAGAGCTCCTTGGGATGGAAGAAGAAAAAATCTTTGAGTTTTTCAGAGAGTAGATCTTTATGAAAAAGGAGTTATTTTGTGCAGTTTACTTGCTGGCGAATAATATTTTCCTGGTGTCTAGTTTGTATTGTTTTTTGTTTTGTATTTGTCAAGGGTGTAAAGAGACCATTCTGTAACTATGACAGAGGTCATGCATTTTCATACAACTGACGGCCAGATTTAAGCAGGACCCACACTGATTTAAATACGATGTCTGAATTTGTCCACTTTGCCTGCTTCTGTCTTGTTAGAAACACCTGTAAGCTTGGACTATGAACAGGAGGACAAAGTCAACCACACAGACAACTCAGTAGTGAATGGGGTTGCAGCTGAGTTGAGTGAAAAAACACCAGATGACAAAATTGGTACTGATAACCATCACTCTATATATATCTTTACCTCAAACCTCAAAGCTGTATGGCTTGTGGAACGCCTCTGAAGAAATTACCTACAGTCTGAATTAAGCTTTTTACAGATAAAGAAAATTTAATATCTGCAAAATCACCCCACAATAGCTTTAGTCAACCTTTATAGATCCCTGTAGTATTTTCTTTGTGTATCCCTCTCTATCCAGATCATAAAAACCTTGACAAGAATGATGATGATGATGATGATGATGATGATGATGATGATGATGACGATGATCACGATCACTGTCTTTTTCTAGACTCCTCCTCAGAAGAGCAGAATGTTGCAGAGGAGAACAGTTTTAGCTCTGAGTCCAGTCTGACTACACCCATAAAGAAGGTTGAGTTTAACCTGGACCTGGACCTGGGCAGCGATAAATCCAGTGTGACAACCCCAACCACCACTGAGTCTCAGGATGGCCAACACAATGAGAACAACAATAACGTCACTCTAATTGCCACAACAGCTGCTGGTCCGTAAAGCCAAAAGACCTTCTTTTTATAATCCTCTCAGAGATTGACTTCAATGATCATGTTGTGTGTGTGTAGTGTAGTGTGAATTTGTGTGGAGGAAATGTGCAACTGTTGTCTCATAGTGTTATTTCCACCTAGTATAGTATTTCCTGAAAATTCGTGCTTATTTCAGAATCATTTGCAGGCATTAACAATGTAAATTAGCTGTGCATAATGGGCGTGATGGTACATGTGGTTCAAGGGGGGTTTACTGAATGACTATGTGTTTGTAATGTGATGTAAGAAAGAATGTAGTGTGTGCATGTAGAAGGAAATTTTGTTTTCATGATTTCTCTATTTCATTGTTAGTGACTGAATGAAAGTTGTCTCCTTTTCAGACACTGGAGAGAATACCTTCACCGAGATCAGCCTGGATGAGCAGGACTAACCAATATACGCATACAGACACAAACGTGTACATACAAACACACATAAACACTCACATGCAGACACACACACACATTCTGTAAAGATTCATGAAGGGTAAATTAACGCTCAGTTTTATTGTGATCTCTGCTTATGAAGTAATAGGATCTGACTGATGCACTTATTGTAAGTCGCTTTGGCTAAAAGCGTCTGCCAAATACCAAATTGTAAATTGTAATTCATCACAAAATTAAACATGTATTTTATTGTAAAATGGTACAATGCTACTCCAATGTTTGTACATGTTTTTTCTGCACTGAAATAGGTTTTGTAATAAAAATGTTCTGTAAAAATCAAATTTAGCAGAGTGAACATTTATTAATAAACACTGATATTGTATGTATTTTTGTATAGTATGATGTGAGAGAGTGAAAAAGATAAAAAAGATAGAGAGAGAGAGAGAGAGAGAGAGAGAGAGAGAGTGCATGTGCGTGTGTGTATTGAGAGGACATGTCATTTACAGCTATGTGGGAATTCCATTACTCCCTTGTTTGATTAAACATTTGTTCAGGGGACAGAAGATGTAATGATGAGGGGGAGCTGGAGAGAAAGTGTATTTAAGATCTTTCTCACTGGCCACCAATTCAGTTTAGAGAGGAAATGGAGGGCAGAGAGAGGCACAGTAGACTAGCTCTACAGAGAAGAAGAGTTTTGAAAACAACAGCTTTGCACATTTTACTTGGTATAACTATTAGCCTGGGAATCTGTTCCTCCTCGGTGGATGCTACATTCCATGATTCTGTTCTACAGTATCAGCAGAGGCAAAGGCCTGACATAGAATCTATTGTTTTGGCCAAACAAGAAGTCACAGTGCCACACGGGTCCTCTGTTTTCCTGGACCCTTATACCCATCTTTCCATCCGGGTTCTGCCAGAAGATCGGTGCCGCATAACTGTTCTGGACCATGAGCTCCTCACTCAGAGGTTTGGAATGCTCACCCCTAAGAAATTCTCTTGCACTTTCACAAAAGGAGAGGTAAAGTACACTCACTTTGGCTCACAGACCAATGGAAGGGACCAGGTGCGACTGCAACTGAGGTATGATTCCCAAACCAACACCATCATCATCCCACTCACTGTAAATGTGCATGTGACCTCAAACATACATGCAATGGTGAAGCTAAACCAGCCTTTGGTTGTACATAAGGAGAATGGCTACAGCAACTCAATTGATGGGCAGGGCCTGACCTTGACATTTGGTGGAAAACACTCAAACTGCCTTCTGAAACCTTTAGTAGGTATAGGTGGCTTGCCAAGGTATGGATCTTTGGTAAACTATATCTCTAATGGACAATCAATCAATTGTAATGCATTCTTTAGCCTCGGCGTTCGCTATAAGCTGAATTTGCCTGAGAGCTTGCCTAGAGTAGACTTCATCCCAATGCTTGTTGAACAACTTGACGTGCATGGCAGGAAGCTGCGACAGGAGCACTTTCAAATCAAAGTGATCATAAATGGAGCTGGTGAGAACAGTCCCCCCAGACCCAGCTTTATTGCACTGATGATGATGGAAGTAAGCCAGTTTGTGCTGACAGCAATTACAAGTGACATGCTGGCAGCTGAGGACCTGGAATCTGACCCGGAGGATTTGATTTTCAACGTGCTCTCCCCTCCAGAGCAGGGCTTCATCATTAGCACAGATGACCAAAACCAGCCTATTAATTCCTTCTGTCAGAAAGCCCTAAAAGATCTGAAAATTGCATACAAGCCCCCTGCAGACGACTCGGAATCTGAGAGGATCTTCCACGCTGAGTTTGAGGTTGTGGATGTAGAGGGCTCATCCTCAGACCGTTTCTCATTTATGATTGTGGTTAAACCCATGAACACACTAGCTCCTGTTGTGACTTTAAATTCTGGTCAGATTTTGTTCGAAGGTCAGTCCAGACCCATATCCAGTACTCTGAACTTGCGCATTAGCGATGAGGATAACCTCGCAGATGTGAAGATCTCCGTAGTCCGTGGCTTGCATCATGGAATCCTCACAGTCCTTGGATCACAGCGGAAGTTCTTCACTCCAGATGATCTGGCAGCAGGGGTTGTCATGTATGAGCATGATGGCAGTGAGACATGCAATGACAACCTTGTGTTTCGTATGACTGATGGGACCAGCCAGATTGAGTTTTTGTTTCCTGTTACCATTGTGCCACTAGATAACAAGCCTCCTGTTGTCAATGTCAATACAGGATTGGTTCTTGTCAAGGGTGAGATCAGACAAATTACACCTATGATATTAAGTGCAACAGACATGGACTCTGAAGATAGAAGTCTAAAGTTCAGTCTGGTGTCTCCATATTCCTCCGTAGGACAGCTGCTGTTTAGACAAGCAGAAACCCCTGCAGACCCCTCTTTGTGGATCATCAGTGAAGTCGATCACATGTTTGAGAGAGTTGTTACCACATGGTACCTAAGTGACATCATGGAGGGAAAGCTTTTTTATCGCTATGTGGGGCCACATTTTACAACTGCAATAACAGATCAGTTTGTCTTCCTTGTCCAAGACGACAGCGAACCCCCAAACTATTCAAAAGAACAGACTTTCATAATAAAAATACACCCATTGGATGATCTACCCCCCAAGCTTCACCCTGGGACCACTCTACAGATCAGTGTGAAGGAGTGTGAACTGACGGTCATCCGTAAAGACACACTACGCTTTAAAGATCTGAACTCTGTTGACAAAGATCTCCATTACACTATCATTTTCCCACCTGCCAATGGCAACATTGTTTTGACTGATAGCCCTAACACAATCCTTAAAGAATTCACACAAGCACAAATAAACCATGGCAAAGTGGCATATAAGCCACCCAGTGAGGAATTAGGCATCTTACCAAAAGTGGTCCAATTTGCTTTTAGAGTTAGAGATGCCGCAGGTAATTCTGCCGATGGCCTCTTCACGATTCTCCTTCAACCTGTCAACAACAAAGCTCCACAGATCGCCAACCGAGGGTTCAGTGTGATGAGAAACAGCTCTTACATTATCACTAAAACTCTGCTGGATGTTACAGATCAAGACACAGCAGATGACAACATAGTATTTACAGTGAAACAGGTCCCTGATCATGGACTATTAAAGTGTGGAAGAGTCAACTTGTTAGTTGGAAAAACCTTCAGTCTCAAAGATATAGAGAATGGTTTGCTCATGTACATTCATAATGGAGTTGGAGGATCATTGCACGACACCATTAAATTAGAGATAAGTGATGGCAGACATCATGTTCCGTTTGCCATTAGGATCAGCATTAGTCCTGCCAGTGCTGTGACCCCAGCAGTGACCCTGCCTCCCAGCCTGCTAGATATTGTTATTGAAGTGAAGGAGAACGGTGAGACCAAGATAATCAGCAACAGAACCAAAGACAGAGGACTGCAAACAGAAGATGTTAGACTGGTTCTGACTGTAGACTCTCCACCAAGGTTTGGTGTGATCCAGGTAAATGGAGTCCTGTCCAGAACATTTACACTATATGACTTAAACAGTGGAGCTGTTTCCTATGTCCACACAGCTGGGGAGGTAGGACAAATCAGAAAAGATGACTTCTTCAACCTTACTGTTTCTGGAAAATGGATTATTCAAGGCAATGTCATCCAAAAGGTCAGAGTTCATGTCCCTGTGCTTCCAGTGGACAACATTCAACCAGTGATCCACATTGTGCAGCAATTCACTGTAATAGAGGGAAGTGAGAACATCATCAGCTCAGACTTTATCCAAGCTCAGGATATGGATTCCGAGGTTGATAACATTCTCTGCAACGTCTTAGCACAGCCTTCATTTGGTTATTTAGAAAATGTGTCTCCTTCACCTGGTTCAGAAAAATCCAGATCAGGCGTAGCAATAACAGGTTTTAGCATTAAAGATATCCGTCTCAGGCATATCCAATATGTGCAAAGTGTCCATGAGGGAACAGAGCCAGTAGAAGACAGGCTTACCTTTCAGTGCACTGATGGGACAAACCTCTCAGAGATGCTCATCTTTCCCATAGTAATCATCCCAGCCAATGAGGAAAAACCCAGCCTCTTCATCCGAGAATTTGTGGTTATGGAAGGCATGAGTCTGACATTCGACATTCCCATTCTGAATGCAGTGGATACCGATGTCCCCAAAGATAGCTTGGAATTTGAGATTGTTAATACTCCAAAACATGGAAAGATTGTACAGCATTCCATCACTGGAACTGTGCCCGTTGTAAAATTCTCCTTGGAGCAAATTGAAACAGGGTCCAGAATTGTGTACGAGCATGATGGATCAGAGACAAGGAATGACACCTTTACAATCAGGTTGACGGATGGAAGGCACATGGTAGAGAAGCAGGTCATCATTTTGATACTGCCTGTTGATGATGAGACACCTAGACTGGCTATAAACAGTGGACTGGAGGTAAAAATTGGAGAGACTGCCACCATCACCAACAGGTTGCTCAAAGCCACAGATCTGGACTCAGAAGATAAGAATCTGACATTTGTCATCCGCCAGGGGCCAGTGCATGGGCTCATTCAGCATCTCAGCAGAACTAAAGATTTTGTTTTAAATTTAACAGTTGGCATGCGCTTTACTCAGGATGAAATTGATAAAGGGCTAATCCAGTACACTCATACAGGACAAGGAGGTGTTCGTGACCTTGTTAAGTTTGATGTCACGGATGGTATTAATCCGCTCATAGACCGGTACTTCTACATCACAGTGGGAGCAGTGGACACAGTATTCCCCGTGGTCATTAATAAAGGTGTAACCCTGACTGAGGGAGGCAGGGTCACACTCACTACAGATCTCCTCAGCAGCTCTGACCTCAACAGCCCAGATGAACATTTACACTATACCATTACTCGCCCCCCGACCCATGGACGTCTTGAGTGCACAGACCTGCCTGGCATTTCTGTCTCAACCTTCACACAGCTACAGCTGGCTGGCAGTAAGATTCGTTACATCCACACCTCCTTGGATGAGGCCCGAATGGACAGTTTCGAGTTCCAGGTGACAGATGGCCAGAATATGGTGTTTCGTACTTTTCGTGTGTCAATCACAGACATAGATAATAAGCGGCCAGTTCTGAGCGTGCACGGGTTGATTGTTGGGCAAGGCAAGTTGCGGTGCATCACGCCTTTTGAGCTGAGTGTGGAGGATCAGGACACTCCTGATCACAAGTTACACTTTATCATCACACATGTCCCCAGCCATGGAAGAATACTCTACAATGGTACACGTTCTGTTATGAACTTCACCAAGGAGGATCTTAGTGAGAATCTAATCACCTACAAACATGATGGCACAGAGAGTGAAGAAGACAGCATCATGTTCACTGTTACAGATGGCACCAATTCAGGATTCTTTGTGTTCCCTGAAATGGAACGTGAAACTACCCAGCCACAGGTCCTCAAGATCAAGATAACTGGGGACTTGTACAGTGCTCCAAGGGTGGTGATAAGCCGCCCAGCACTTTCGCTCACATTGCTCCCCACAGGACAGTGGGGGTTCAAATTTAGTAGCAAAGTGCTGAAAACAAAAACAAAAAAACAAAAACAGGGAAAAGATGTACCCAGTGTGGATCTTATATATAGGGTGACAGAGCTGCCAAAATATGGATTCATAAGACACACAGAAAAACAGAGCAACAGCAGTATTTTCACTCAGGGTAAGATATATTTAATGTAGACCAGAAGATATGTATCATAAGTACAGATGAAATATGTATCTTTTGCTTTTACCCAGAGCAACACTGTATCCTAACTGATAACTGCCTTTTCTGGAACCTTCTCTAGCTGATATTGATGATATGAAGATCTGCTACATTCTTTTTGATGGGGTCAATGCCAGCAGTGACGTCTTTTACTTCACAGTAGAGGACAGAGGTAAAGCCTTTACAATCTCAGTGAAGTTTTAATATTCTGTGATATACATGTCAGCCACAGTAGTGAGAAGTCTTAGCACATTTTAAGTTGATAATTGTGTGGTTGTTTATTACTGTAAGGTCAAAGTCACTCATTAATGATCAAGTGAGATGAAAATTACTAAAGCCTCCAGCAAGCATTAAAAAGAACAGAATGTGGACTATAACATGGTTATATGGGCATGAAGCTGCAGAGGAGTGAGGTTATTTGACAAATAAAGCTAAACTGACACACTAATATAAATCCATAGGAATGTGTTTGCCAGGGTTTCCTTTCCTGCCTGTTGTCCACAGATGTGGTGATTAGTGAAAGATTCCCAGGCAGCTACAGTTTCCATTAAATTACGTGGACTGTCAGCCTTGGCACCTTACTGAGAGATTCCTCGGTGGCAATGAAAAGCAGTCTGAGTCTGGCTTTGTTTGCAGAGTAGTTTGTGCTCTAATTCTGTGGCTGGTGCGAATGGTAGTCTGATTATATAGCAGCTGGCATAAACAGACTAAGATAAATTCCAAATCATACTCAAAGCTTAGTTAGCTGTGACTGACTCCTTGATGCAATTCCTATAAAACCTACTTAAGACTGATGTAGAAACAAAGAGATGTTTAGCAGAAAATGAGATGGTCTCATGAAGCTGAAGAGTTACTCTAAATACAGTTACAGGCCTATTCGGGGCCTCTGTTTCCTTACTTTCATTACTGTTGCTTAGTGAAGACACATACATTTCACATATTATTAAATCTGGGTACATTAGTACATTACTGTTGGATATGCTCTACGTGGTAGACACCATTTATATGTCCTGTAATCTCATGATTCAGGTGGAAATCAGCTGCAACCACAGTCATTCTGGCTCAAGTGGGCTTGGGTGTCTCTGGAAAGGCAGTTTTACCAAGTACAGGAAGAAGTCCACACACTTGAGGTCACTCTACAACGCAGAGGATATCTAGGAGAAACTTCATTTGTCAGTGAGTCGCTTTACCATTTTACAGAATAGCAGTACCATTTTACTCATTATACACTTCATCATACAATGCTTCATCACATATAATCCTCCTTCTCTATCCCTCCCTCTCTTTCTTTCAGGTATCAGTACAAAGGATGGTACAGCTGTGCATGGTCAGGATTTCCATGGCAACATTCAGCGACAAGTCCAGTTTAACCCAGGTCAGACACGTGCCACCTGGCGACTCCGTATCATTGATGACCAGCTGTATGAATCATCTGAGAGCTTTCAGATTGTTCTCTCTGAACCTGTTATGACCCTGATAGAGCAACCGAGTACTGCCACTGTGGAGATCACAGACCCTCAGGATGGTATATACACAAATATTACACTCACGAGTTAGGGTCTAAGTGTCACATCTGCTTTTTGCTGGATTTAGATTTGATTTTTTTCCTAGTCTACTTTTGTTTCAGCTCTCTCAAATCTGACTTCCTGACTTGTACTGATTGATTCACATTTGTGTGTGTGGGTGTGCGTGTGTGTATGTGTGTGTGTGTGTGTGTGTGTGTGTGTGTGTGTGCACGCGTGCGTGTGTGTGTGTGTGTGTGTAGAGTGTACAGTGTTTTTCTCCCAGACAGAGATAAGGGTAGAGGAGGATGTGGGTGAGTTACTGATTCCAGTGCAGCGCAGTGGAGACATCAGTCTGGAACTCATGGTCATCTGTTACACACAACAAGGTGCCCTCTCCACACATGCAGCACACACATAAACACAAACACAAACACACACACACACACACACACACACACTCAATATAGTAATAATTACAATAACAAGGTTGTAAAATATGAGACAACAGGATCATATGCTGATGCCATTCTTGTTCTCCATGCTTGTCCACTGCAGGCAGTGCTAAAGGAACTACTCCTGGGTCGGTTCTGTCCTTCTCTGATTACATCACATGCCCTGAGGACCACAGCAGCATTCTGCGCTTTGAGCCAGGGGACAAGGAGAAGACATGCCGTGTGATCATCATAGATGACGCCCTGTATGAAAGAGCTGAGAGTTTTAATGTTTCTCTGACCTCAGCCATGGGTGGACGTGTGAAGGAGGGGCATCACACCACAAGTGTAATCATTCTTCCTCATCATGATGATGGTAAAGGGGAAGTAGCTTTAATTATTTATTACGTTAACATTTTAAGGATTTATTTTTCTCTCTCACATTTTTGATGTGCAGTTTGTACACTGTAACAGTAGGATGTGAAGTTTAGTGTGTGTGTTAGTAGTTAGTAGTGTATAAGTCTGACCTTCTCTCTCTCCCTCTCTCTCTCTCTCTCTCTCTCTCTTTCTCTCTCTGTGTGTGTGTGTGTGCGTGTGTGTGTGTGTGTGTGTGTATGTGTGTGTCAGAGCCTTATATATTCCTCAGGCAGAGTGAGTATGAGGTTGAGGAGAGTGCTGGTTTTGTAGAGCTGCAGGTGTGCAGGGCAGGATCAGATCTCTCACAGCCAGCAACTGTCACCATCACTACCAGATCAACAACGCCTGCATCTGCACAGGGTACATCTATGTGACTAACTCTACCATTATCTCTCATGTTATCTATCTCACTGCTATATACCCATGCATCCATCCATCCATCTATCTATTTCCCTCTTATTTCTTCTCCTGTGTGTAGCTGGTGTGGACTATGTAGCCATTGGGAAAAACGTTGATTTTGCGTCGGGTGAGGCAATGGTAACGGTGAGGGTGCTGATTCTGGATGACATGGGTGGGCCAGTGCTGGAAGGACCAGAACAATTTGAGTTATTTCTGAGCATGCCCACCAATGCCTCACTGGGACAGCCAATCAGAGCCATCATTACTATCCATGACTCCCAGAGTGACGGTAAAAGAACACACTACGTTGAACATTTGCAAAACATTCTACACACACAAATGCAATCTTTCATAATAAACAGGAACTTCACATCATATCAAAGACACAGTGTGCCAAAGAAAATACACACTTCCTACTGAAACTGTACAAAATGCCACAGTAAAAGCCACAGTACATCCTTTCCACCAGACACATTGGTTAAGCAGCTATAAGTCATAAACATGTACTGATGAGCAAATTATGATTCGCAATGAGTTAATCTGGAACAAAATGGTGAAGTAGGGTTGTCAAAGAGTGGTTATCACTAACATTCAGTGGTATGTGTGTGTGTGTGTGTGTGTGCATGTGTATTTATCTCTCCATGTTGGGGGCTGGGTTAGTGCCCACTGTGCAGTTTGAATTCTCTGAGTACAGTGTGCGTGAGGCGGACGGACGTGCGGTTGCCGTAGTGATCCGCAGCGGTGACCTAACTCAGATTTCAGAGGTCCGATGTTACACTCGTCAAAGTTCTGCTCAGGTGATGATGGACTATGAAGAGCGGCCTGATACAGATCTGTCAGTTATAACCTTTCAGCCAGGTAATTCTTTTCTCTGTCTGCCCCCCTCCCTTTTTCCCTCGTTCCTTTCTTACTCTTTTTTTCTCTCTGTCACTATCTCTTTTATGACAGATATACATGTCTGAGTGATATCACAGACTGATATCATTTGTTATTATTAGAAAGTTCACGAGACGTGACTGACTTGTGACTCCATCACAGTCGTGCTAATTTCACTTTGTCTTTTGTTTGGCTTATAGGAGAGCGTGAAAAAACATGCGAGGTCACAATAGTGGATGACTCGGAATATGAAGAGGAGGAGGAGTTTCGCCTTGTGCTCGGAATGCCCAGCAGCCAATCAGCAGTGTTGTTTTCACTGGGGAAACAGAGAGAGACACTGGTGAAGATAAAAGATGAAGAAGACAGTGAGCACTCAAACTGTAACTTAAACCTTAACTGAGTTTACCCCAACCTCTTTAATTCAAATTCCAGAGTAGCATCCTCAATGTCAAACTGTGATAACTTTAACTGTAACTACGGTGTCAAAGTCCTCCCTGAATTCCACAGTTAAAAAACCTGAACTCTTGCCCTGCTCACAGTGTACACACCTGTAACTGCTACAGAAACAACTTAAACCCTCATAACTTTGTCATTGGTACACAGCCCAACTGCTTACCATGGTTTTTTTTTTTTTTGTACTTTTTGTTAGTGAAGAAGACTATGAATTTACTAGTTTAGTGTAGAAATGAGCATAGTAATGTGAATATATTGAAGGAATCCATAAAAATATTGAATACCGAGTACTGAGTGCTAAGTAACAGTGATATTCTAAAGATAACTGGTAAAGAGGAAAAGCAACACTTCTCTGTATTCAAATTGATTGCTTTAAGAGACAAAAACTGCCTTAATTGGTGTTCGATTTTTAGGTGCAAACCGGCAAGTACAATGAAAAGGGGGGGGGGGGGGGGGCGCATATGTCAAAAACCTAGACGGGGGGGGGGGGGGGGGGGGGGGGGGGCATATGTCAAAAAAGGCTGAAAACTCCTGATCTAACTTTATGTTCCAGCAGTTAACTTTAATTTGCCACTTAACTCTGCCCTCCAGTGGTGTGTATGTGAATAGCAGTCTAGCATGTGAATGTTGCACTATCCTAGTCCAGATTGGTCAGATGCAATCAAAAGCAGGAGGCTGAGTGAGTTACAGAAATAAATTCTGTTTCCATTCCTTTAGAACCCATAATCCGTTTCTCTGAGACACGGTTCTTTGTGCGGGAGCCCCCTGGTGCTGGGGAGAGTGTGGCAGTGAGGATCCAAGTACAGCGCCTAGGTGACTGTTCCAAAGTGTCTGTAGTCCGTGTACACACACGAGACGGATCAGCCACTGCTGGAGAAGATTACAGACCTCTGTCTGTGGGTGAGTCAAACAAGAATACACACACAAACACTCAGAAATACAGTGTTCAGAAATGCATGCAATCACACATATACTGACTTTGTGTGTGTGTGTGTGTCTACTGTATATTTCACTGTGTGTTCACTGTGTATTTTGTAGAGCTCCAGTTTGACCAGGGTCAGTCGCTGCATTTCGTTGAAGTATTAATACTGCACGACACTGAGAGAGAAACTAGAGAGACATTCACTGTGCACCTCAAACCTGATGACAACATGGTGGCAGAAATACAGGTGTCGTGTACTGCACATAGTTATGTAACCTGACACATATGCACACACAAAAACACACAGACACACACACTGTTGGTCTTTCTGTTTCTCTGTCCCTTCCAGGTGACCAAGGCCATGGTGTTTATTGAAGAAAGTGGATCCACTGGGGTTGTGACCTTCCCTGCAGTGCCTCAAGTTATATCAATACTTGTTTACGAAGACAACGAACAAACCACATCCTACAATCCACCTCCTCCCTCTGGGTATCCGCTTGTGTGTGTGACTGTAAGTGACATCACACACACACACACACACACACACACACACACAGACACACACACACACAAACACACCATGTTCTTTTTCTCATAACTGTCTTCTCATTGTGGCCCTCTCTCCAACATGTCTCACCAATACACACACACTCTTTCTCTGGCTGTCTGTCTCTCTGTCTCACTGTAGGCATGTGACAGGCGTCACTCTGAATTCTCTACTCTAGAGTCTGTGTGTGTCTCTGAGGGGTTGAATGACTCGCTGTCAGAGTTCCGTTGGTTCCTTGGGCCCCCACGAGGTCCTGACGGCTCCGCAGGCCCCATGAGGGAGCTGGAGGCTGGTGTTTTCTTCGCCCCCTCTCACGGGCGCTTGCTGGATGGGGTGTATTTCCGAGGAGGGTGGAGGGTCCAGTGTGCAGCACGAGCAGTCAGCGTGAGCGGCCAGACAGGACTGGAGCTCAGCAGTAACATAGTGGATATTAGCACCACGGAGGGTGAGACACATCCATGCCAAACCAAACAGACAAACACATACAGTCACACGTATACATGCATATCTGTACAACTGATAGAGTTAAGAGCTCACATTGTCACTTCGCTTCATCGAAAGTATGGTGTATGTACTTCTGTGTGTGTGTGTGTGTGTGTGTGTGTGTGTGTCCTCAGGTATGTGTCAGCCTCATGCCCCCAATGTGGTGGGGACGGAACCCTTCACAGCTAAAATCCGATACACGGGTTCTGATGACCATGTTTATCCCAACCTCATCTCACTGACCGTAACCATGCCTCATGTTGACGGTGAGTTTCTGTCTAGAACTGTAACTGTTACAAACATTAATTCTTTCATTTCTCTTTTGCTACCAGCACAATATTAGGATGCCACAGTTACAACTAAGCTATTCACAAAGAAAACTTTGCATAAAACTGTTGTAAACTATTACATTTCAGAATTACAGCCCAAAGTTTGTTCTGACTGATGGCCATTTCTGATTGTTACTCTGACATTTTAACTGATAAATTAAAGTTTAGGAGTTCCAACCTTCTATTAAATGTTTTACAATAGTTTCTTTCATACAGCTATTCTCTTATGGTTTCATTCCTGTCACATGCTGTAACATCTACAATATCCAGAGAGATTTATGGGTGGACAGAATAATTCTCTCCTTTTGTTGTGTTACAGGCATGCTGCCTCTAATCTCCACACGTCCTTTGTCAGACTGGTCTCTGACTCTGACCGCAGACATCTCTCGTGTGGGGAACCACCGCTGTTCCAATTTGTTAGATGGGCATGAAGTCACCACAAACCACGGTTTTGTCTCCCATAACCCTGACCTCAGCTCTGCCCATGGTTCACACTACCCCCTCTGGAGCCCAAGTGCCCTTCGTTTCTATAGCAACCTTGACTTAGAAGCCTGTCTCTGGACGTTCCGCGGTTATTTTGGCATGTCTGAGTTGCTCAGCGAATGCGGAGGGACGGTCAGCACAGACAGACAGGTGGGGTGCATTGTAACAGCTGTTTCTATGGTGATGTACCACTCCGTGCTTTGGGTTTTGGTTATAACAGGTTAGGTTGTTTCTTCCTCTCAGGTGCTGAATCTTGTGCAGTCGTTCGTGTCTCTGCGGCTGCCGCTCTATGTTTCGTACCTGTTCCACGCCCCGTCGGGCTGGCTGAACTTTGACCTTCAGACGGAGTTACGACTAACCTTCGTCTATGACACATCGATCCTGTGGCAAAAAGGCATCTCTAGCCCTCAAGAGACTGAGCTACAGGGTATGTGGACATGTTTGTGTGAGGGAGAGAATTTGTATGCATAGAAAATGCCACTGCAGTAATCTCTCCCTCTCCTCTCTCTCAGGTTCCCTGTATCCCACAAGTATGAGGATAAATGGAGAAGGTCTTCTGGTGGTGACTTTCAGGACACAGACTCATTTCCGAGGCCAGTTTGTCTTGTCACATCAAGGTATGATACATACATGTTTTGGGCCATAGGGTCATTAATGGCATTTTGGCCCTGATAAGAATAGCATGGAACCATGGAATACAGGACCCAAAGGTTCTATGTCTAAATCACTTTCACTTACGCCCACTCCCTATTTCACATTCACACATACACACATCCTTTTTTCGTTCTCCTTTCTATCTCCCTCTATCAATCTTTCTCTTTTTCAGGGTCCTCTACGCTGTCTGTAGTGAGGTGTGTGGATCAGCCTGCCCTGGCTTTTACTCTGTCTTTGCTCAGTAGTGAGTCCACCTATGACCAGCCGACACAGACCTGGATCTTCACCTCACAACGCTCTGTGAGTCACAGCAGAGAGAAAGAGAGAGCGAGAGAGAGAGAGTGAGAGAGAGAGAGAGACAGAGTGAGAGAATGAGAGAGAGAGAGAGAGAGAGAGAGAGAGAGTGTGAGTGTGTTTGAGGGAGAGGGAGAGAGAGAGTGTGTTCGAGGGAGAGGGAGTTTCTGATGTTGTTGCATGTGTGTTTTTCAGGTACGTGATTATTCAGGTTCCTACAGTGTGAGTTTGGTCCCATGTGTTGCTCCACTCACAGTTGCCTACACCCACACTCCTGTTTGCAACCCCAAACAGCCACTCACATTCAGCATGGACGTCCGTTTTCAGCAGGTCAGGCAAAACAAACACACTCACGCAAGCACATGCACTATTAAAGCATATGTCCATGCGCCCACAACATGAGACTGTCTCTCTCTCTCTCTGTCTCTCTCTCTCTCCCTCTCCCTCTCCCTCTCTCTCTCTCTCTCTTGCTTTGCAGGTGAGTGACTCTGTGCCAGTGGAGTTTACTCTCAACACACTGTTCTTTCTGCTGTCTAAACGTGAGCTTTGGCTCTCAGATGGCTCTATGGGTTTTGGTGAAGGTGCTGATGTTGTCTTCTCAGAGGGTATGCACCCATCTCGCTTCCACACATGACCATATCACCACCCATTAAAAATAGTCCTTCCACCAACACTGTCTGCCCAGAGAAAGTGAAATGAAGTGCAGTTAGAGTGTTTTAATCAACACTGCACATTGGCTCAATCAATAAAAATGATATGGATGATATGTTGATGATGATATGTTATGGATCCAATCCAAATCTAAAAATTTGAAAATAACAAGTAATCATTCCTCTCTCTTTGTCTCTGCAGGGTCTCAGATTTTTGGACGCATAATGGTGGATCCAGTACAGAATATGGGAGACTCATTTGTGTGTTATGTTGAAAAGGTGTTCCTCTGTGTTGGTGCCGATGGTTACATTCCTAAATACCAGCCGGCCAACAGAGAATATGGCTGCCTGGTGGATACCCCAGCTCTTATCTACAGGTTTAAAATACTGGTGCGTCCATTTGGCTGAGAGATAAGCCATTTATGTAGTTGCTGGTTTGTGTATTTTTGAGTGTGTAACATTCTACACTCCTCTCATCCACAGGACAAAGCCTCACCAGAGACACAGACCTTGATGTTTGGTGAGGTTCCATTTGAAGCCCGATTGGCTGAGAACACCCCAGGGGCAGGGCCTCTGGTTAGACAGGCAGGTTCTGATGGTTTTAGCCTATCGGTTGCTCCACTCTTCCAGGTACTGTCTACCTGTTTTGTTTTGTTTTGTTTATATTAAATGTAGTTGTTTTTTTGTTTTTTTTTAGATAGAAATGTCTTAGAACTGTTTTAAACGACTTGTTCTTGGTCTGAAATGTACAGTCATTTTGAATTTAGTCATTGTTCAAGTAATTTGACAGCAAATACATTTAGTTTGAGAGCTGTCCAGTTTAACTGAGCTTTTCTTTGTGCAGGTGGCTGCTGGAAGACAGTGGTACATTCATGTTATCTACACTGTGCGTTCGAGAGCAAGAGATAAAAAGCGCCACACAAGGAGTCTGGACCCCCATAACACTCATAAAAACCATGGCTTAAACAACAACCACGTGCATCACAGTATAATCACTCACAACACAACAAAAACAGCGAACCTGGACTCTGTGACTCTGCCCCCTGCTGTCATGTCTCGAGGCCATAGAGCAACCGCAGATGAGGACAGGAACATTGGCCAAGACAGTGACCGTGGCACTAATCTCCAGCACATCAGCCTTCAGTACCCTCCCAGTGCTCTGAGACAGCCAGGCAAGGAGGCCTCCAGCATGGGCACAAACAGACAGGAAGATGGGCCCTCTCTTGGAGGAGAGTCTGAGACTAAGACTGCACAAATGACGCTCCCATTAGCCATGTTAGTGTTAATTACTATAATTTCCCTCAGTGGAGTCACACTCTTTATCCTCTTCTCTAAATACTGTAGAAAACATCACGCAGTGAGGCATAAAAATTCTCAGCCATCGCACGTTTACTCCAGTGAGGGGCAGTGTCCGCATTCTGCCCGTGGGCGTAGGGGCGGGAACAACGGTCGATACAGAGACAGAGAGGACTGTGGGAGTTCAGAGGTGTGATGGCTGTACTGTGAACTCAGAGACTGAACAACACCTTCAAATGGACCTATGAAATCTATATAAAACAGTAAAGATTCACAGAAGAACAGAGATGAACAGACACACAACACACACAATACTCAGAGAACACAAAACAGATTAGTGGTGCTGCACAACACTCATGCCAGCAAAAAAAAAAAAAAAAAAAAAGGGAAAAAACAGAAAAACAACTGTTCCCTGCACACATTTAAACATGTGCACTACAGTGAATAGTGTGTGAGGTCAACTCTGTTGATGTATATAATTTATAACAAGTAAATGTTAGTGTGAAGCAGGAGATCCCTAAGATTGTGCTGAGTAAATTAGATGACACACATCATAAACGCACACTTGAGTCATTTAATGTTAGGAAAACTTTGGTCAGAGATTCTGTTATGATCTGTTTGTTTTGAATACCATTGATACTCCAAGGCCTCGGTACTTGCTCTCACTCTTGATAGCCTGCTCTACATTTTCAGCAGAAAAACAAATAAAAATGCTATGGAGTCAGCATGTAAGTATGTGTTTATATTTGCTCTGTCATGCATGTAGGTGTAAGTGCTTTTACAAGATGGGTCAAATCAAGTGCTTTTGATTGTAACATATATCCTTTTCAACAGGATAATGGCAAAGAATGTCTCATTCTGAAACAATGCGTTATGATAGCCAATAATATTAATGGCAGTCTCTCAACCTCCTGGAACATGATTCACTGTTCAAGGCTTGGCAGAGAATCCCTGTTTGTGTAACTGTTTGAGGTCGATGTGTGCAACTCGCCATCCAATCATTAGATGGCGCTGTTCTGCTTTTCTTACTGTAGCCATCTTTGTCTTCTTTGTGTTGTTTTGGCAGGCCAATGAACAACACTAGACAGCCGACTCATTCACTTTAGGCGACACTGTGAACTCTGGTGCGGTAAACCGCCCTGAAGCAACAGGGTTTGGGGCTGCTCTAGAATATACTCGTTGTGATGCAACTCGTAAACACAAACTTTGAATAATTTGATCATGGTTTTTGACTGCAATACAACGTAGGTGGGATTTAGGCGTACAAAGACTGGTCAAAGTAGCATGGAATAGCAGACCGTTCCGTAGTCTGGCAAACAAACACTCGACAAGCCGTCGAATGAGAATTGAGAATGGCGTTTTCCGTGATCCAGGCTTGCCGTAGCCTGGCCTTGTCGACATGGCTGTTCTCCCTCTGCTTCGTGCATCTGCTCTGTCTGGACTTTACCGTAGCCGAAAAAGAGGAGTGGTACACCGCATTTGTAAACATCACTTATGTGGACCCAGTGACTTCGGAGATCAGGACAGAGAAAACCGAATGCGGGCGTTACGGGGAACACTCTCTCAAACGCGAGGCCAGAGGAGTGCTGGTGTTGTCTGCCTCCCCGCACGACAGGCAGGCTTGCGACCCTAATACGAAATTCGCCATTCCAAAGCAGCCCAGTGCTTGGATAGCACTAATAGCAAATGGAAATTGCACATTTAGAGATAAAATTCGACATGCAACAGGCCACAACGCCACTGCTGTAGTCATCTTTAATGTAGGTTCCTCAAATGCCAATGAAACCATAACAATGCCTCATCCAGGTAAGTTAGCATAGCTAAACTGAACGCTTCAGACCATTTCTGATGGTTTGCTAAAGGTCAAAATTGACGTGCAACTATACTGTCGTGGTTGTTCTTGTGTTCGTGTTCAGCTCGCGTTTTTACAAGACAGTGAGCCTGCATTTGAACGGGCCTTTGGCCAAATGTAAACAAAGACACAGCTGGCCGCTTGATTTAAATGAGACCTGTTGCTCCGAGACGTTTCCATGAACCAGTGTGTTTTTTGTTATTATTCTGTAAATTGGTTGCTTTAATTCTTTATCATAGGGTAATTATGTTATGCGAATCACTAACGTGTGGATGTCATTTTCACCCTTGCTAGCGATGTAATGTTTTCCATGTTTACTTCCCCCGAAGTTGATTTAGGATTAGAATATATTGTCCTCCTCATGTTCTAATGTTCTAAACTGGAATATTCGAAGGAATGCCGAAAAAAACTCAAGATCAGTGCCCCAAGACGACTTCGCCCTATGCTTTTTTGGAACACTGCGTCTGAGAGAAATGTGGAGGGAATATTATAATTTCCACACACCCTCTTTTCATTCCTTTGGGAATTTTCTTTCCGGATACAGCTGTTGAGTACTGGATCAAATGTTCTGTCACTCAGGAACGCTGAGTACGTGACGAAACATCTACGGAGCTGCAATAATGCACCTTCCACTCCTCAAATATACACACCACTCAGTAAACATAACGGTAATGGCTAAATTGATGACAATTCGTTTTGCTACCCTCGTGTATGTAAGTAGGTCTTCGTCGAGTAGAAGTTCCTGTGCTAAAAGAGCAGTTTTTTTTATATTTCCTGTATCACATGACACATCGCGAACTTTACAGACTCTCCTCCCGCACATCTGGAAGGCATCTGACTGCAGTCTTTATTAACAAAATGTAACACGCAGGCAGATCTGCAGCGCTAGTTAGGCTGATGAGTGTTGTAAGTGTTCACTCTCTGAGGCCCAGGGGTTGTACAGGACACAGTGCCTGTTAAAAAAATCTTATGCTCCCTCAAGGCCACACCTGAAATGTTTTTACATGGCATTCTGAACGTTCCTCAACACAGCTGAAACATGAGCAACTCATTTCTCAAGCCTGTTATCAGGATTTGGTCTGGAGTCAGGGTTAGGGTGACTGCCGAGCGTTGGTTGTTTGCTTTATTTAATAAACAGTTGTTGTTGTTGTTGTTTTTAAGGAATTCTGGCAATTTTCTTTTTTCTCTCTCTCTTTGTTCTGCATTGTTGGTAATCTTTTTTAATAGAAGTGATTGTGAATAAATCTGTCTGTCAGGAACCGGTGATGTGGTTGCCATAATGATCCCAGAGCCGAAAGGTCATGAGCTCTTGTTGCTTTTGGAGCGGAACATTACGGTGCACATGCACATCACCATAGGGACACGGAACCTGCAGAAATACGTGAGCCGTACGTCGGTGGTCTTCGTATCCATCTCCTTCATCATTCTCATGATCATCTCGCTGGCCTGGCTCGTCTTCTACTACATCCAGCGCTTCAGATACGCCAACGCCCGTGACCGGAACCAGGTATACACACACACACACGCACACACACACACGAACTGAAATACAGTGGTATGCAGGGCAGAGTTGTAGTCATTTCTTAAACCAACTCTGATTTCTAAACACTTTCACAAAGTGTTCTGAGGAAAGGTGTGAAAAAGCAGATTCGGCAGCAGTCCCCCCTGCACTTCTAAATTGGAATGGAGTGGGCAGGAGGGTGCTGTGGAGCACTGTGTTCTAGACTAAATCCTAATTAGAGGCAAGAAAGGCCTTCTGGTTTAGCTGTGTCAAGGAACGTGTGCAATGTCAATGTCATCTGGAATAGTTCAGGAGACGCCTGAGGGTCAGGAGGATTTTTAACTGTTAATCAGATAATATCTCTGTCTTCCCTCTCTCTCACTCTCTCTCTCTCACTCTCTCACCCTCTCTTACACACACACACATACACATTCTCTCTCTTTACCTCTCTCTTGCTCTCTCACCCTCTCTCTCTCTCTTTCTCACACACACACACACACACACATTCTCTCTCTCTCTCTCTCTCTCTCTCTCTCACTCACTCACTCACTCGCTCACTCTCTCTCTCCCTCTCTCCCTCTCTCTCACACACACATACACATTCTCTCTCTCTCTCTCTCTCTCTCTCTCTCTCAGTGCTGAAATAATCAGAAATAGTACTGAACCTAAGGCCTGAGTACACTGGCCGCAATGGTAACCACTTCCTCTAATGCTAAATTGAGGTGCAAATGCATTGTTCTTCTGACACACTGAGCTCTCCACTGCTTCACACTAATGTGTCTTCAGAAAGCATCTGTGTGGCTTATACACAGTCTGAAAGTGCCTTATGTTACCTCTTTGTACAGAGGCGGTTGGGAGATGCTGCTAAGAAAGCCATTAGTCAGCTACAAGTTCGAACCATCAAGAAAGGAGACCAGGTAACACAGACCTCTAGGCAAACTAAGAACTCATTTGAGTTTTATGGATTTTTTTGGGCTCTGCACTTGTAACTTGTCAAATTGTGCGCGTGTGTGTTGGTTTTCCTTGCCAGGAGACAGAATCTGATTTCGATAACTGTGCCGTGTGTATTGAGGGCTACAAGCCAAATGACGTGCTGAGGATTCTGCCTTGCAGGTACGACCCATCACACATCGGTCCGCCAACGAGATTGAACCGTATGTTGTAGTATATGGTTTAATGTCCTGTTTCAGACTGCCTTGCTCACTCTCTCTTTTCTCCAAAGACATCTCTTCCATAAAGGCTGTGTCGACCCCTGGTTGTTGGACCACCGAACGTGTCCCATGTGCAAAATGAACATCCTCAAAGCCCTTGGCCTCATGGTATGACACAACCCGTCTGTATTTTTCACTACTGTTCTGTTAAACTCTCTGCTGGCTTTTGGCCCGTTTACTGTAGATTGTATGAAGAAACAAAGCTATTTTTATCTGCTCTGTTTAACTCTGTGCGTGTCGCTGACCAGTCCAGCGCTGACTGTCTGGATGAACTCCCCCTGGACTATGAACTGGCAGTGGGGGGTGTGGCGTTAAATGCCATGGTGATGGGCGATGATGTCATGGCTGGTGACAATGTGGGAGGACGGGACCCTGGAGTCAGGATGGTGGGTCTCCCTCAGGTCCTCCTGGACTCAGAACCCTTGTCTCAAGACACCACAGAAGCTGAGCACAGTAAGTGCATATGTCTTCAGTGTTAATATGTGTGGCTGTGCACGTGGGTGTGCGTGTACAGGTGTGTATGTGTAAGAGAGAGAGAGAGAAATGCTTTGATTTTTTGTGCGAGTAAAGGGAATCTTTTGTGGTTTCCTATTCTGTCTGTGTCAACCACTGCTTCGAGTGATGTCTTAAGCAATTAGCTATTTTAGCATAATAATAGTAATAAAAATTTTAGTAATGTTAGCAGTGTTTTCCAGTAGTATAATAAATATGAAAATGAATCATAGTATGAATATTATATATGTCAGCCAGTGTGCTGGTGGAACACAGCCAGAAGTTGTCATTGGCTGTATACAATTTCATTGCTACCATGTTATTTCTTCATTTAACATACTGAGTGTATTATACTGAAACCTTTTCTTCCCTGACTGAATCAAGTGGGTGCTGTTTGTTTCCCTTGTGTCAGGGATTAAATCTTTAATCCTGCTAATCTCTGTCAGCAGGAGCATATGATCCAAGTGGAACTCAGACATATCCTGCAATGAGTCCAGGTTTCACCATTTCAAATGCTTTTTTCAACAGCACTGCAGGCAGTAATTACAAGCAATAACAAAATGTGTAGTATTAACATTGTCATATGTGGTTAGTGCACTGCTCAGAGTGTTTGTACTGTCTTGTCTTTGGTAGGTGAGCAGCAGCAGCTAATGGCTAGTGGCAGTTCAGAGACGTCTTTGGCCTTAAGCCCGGGGGCAGGGCTCTCTGACATGGACACACCCACAGAGGAGGGGAAATGCTGATGAGGTCACAATCATCCACACCATAAAATGGGAGTCACCAGGACAAATTGGAGTGGGTCAGATTTGCAGTGAGCCTCTTTGCAGATCGAAAAGGAGCTTTTTTTTTTCTTCCTATAATGATGTCACAGCCATGAGAGAGCATCACATAACGACATCACTGCCACCTGCACTTATGACACCACACTGCTATCAACGCTACCTGCAGGATTAGGATAACAGGGTCTTTGGCCTGTAGCTACTCTCCATTCCTCTCTCTCTCTCTCTGTCTCTCTTTCTCTCACTTTCTCTCTCTCTTTATCTAACCCCAGAACTTGTCCCCAAAACAGACCCCAAAACGGAACGCTATCTAAAAGACTCTCTCCTTTCCACTCTCCCGGCCCGTGAAACAGAGTGTACACTTAAGGGTGGACACAGGGTAAGTGAAGCACTTGGTTATGCTCGCTAGAGCGGAAACGCTCGACAATCAGCCATCCTCCTCCCCCTCCTCACCGCGGAGTCCTCTGGTCAATGCATTTCACGCTGTGTGTTTCATGAATGTCTGTGAATTGGACACAGAGAGAGTGAAACCTGTCTAAAGAAAACTATTTTGATAAAGGAAAAAAAAAAGTTTTATTTTTCTATAGAATTGTATTTGGATTGTATAACATGCAGTATTTAAGAAGCTTCACTAGTATTGAACCGCCTCCTCGAAAACTCTTTCAGGGTGTTTACTTTGGCCGTACCAAAGAAGCAACATTCTGGATGATAGTGAGGAAAAGTATTGGGTTTTTTTGGTTTTTTTTTTTCTTCAGGTGGAAAGTGCTGACGTCTTTGGATTGTTTTGACCCTGCTCTTTCATACTAACGGACCTGTTACTGGAGCATGATTCTGGCTTTATTCAAGTGTGCATTTCAGTGGATTCTTATTAGGTTCAGAAACTGGTTCTTCCAGAAATTCATTTGATGTAATGGTGTGCATAATGTATATAGATTGTTTTATTAACAGTGGTTCTCCATATGTAACCTCTCTCTCTCTCTCTCTCTCTCTCTCTCTCTCTCTCTCGCTCTGTCTCCCTCTCTCTCTTCATCTGACCCATTTTCCCATAATGCACTTTATTTGTATTTATAGGTTAAAGTTCATTTTTAAAGAATTTGTAACCAACAGTCCATACACAGCCCGTTGCCCTGTTCCTGACACAAACACAGACACACACACACACACACACACACACACACGGTACAGTGTGCACACAGAAAATTTGTGCTGATTCATGGTAAATATTTTGCACGTGTTCAAGTCAGACTGTGGCTTTAAATCTCAATAAATTTTATTGTGATTTTTAACTATATTTTTCCCCCATTTTCCTCTGTGTGTGTTGATCAGTTAGTTGTCACTTTGTGATAAAAGTGTGGGGTTAACAGTTGTGTGTGCTTAATGGCAACGCTGGTCTTTGCTCTCTCAGGGGAGCCTCAAAAAAGTACTGCAACACATTCTATGACCTTTTAAACCGTACTGTAGGTCTTCTGTTTTTTATCAGCAAACATTTTTATAGGCAATGTTTTTCATCATACATGTTTTATCAATTTTCTGTTAACAAGTGCAAGTGCAAAAACAAGTGCAAAAAAACCTGAATCAACTAATGAAAATCAACAGTCCTGATATAAAAATCTTGATACAAATTGAAATTCTGAATCATGATCATGAATTAAGCTTTAAAGAAAGGATTGATTAAATTAGGGTGGTAGATGTCTTAGTACTGAGGTGAATAGAGCAGAGTGTGACAGGGTTTTGTCATCATCCATAGCCCAAGGGAACCTAAAACAGAGAGCAGCATTTATATTATTATAATATTAGTCCAGCCGCATATTATAATGTGAATATGTAGTCTTTACATTAACTACAGTGCTCATGTTAGCCTTTAGTTGTTTTACAGAATGTGTGCTGTGTTCTATCCACCAGTTCTTCAACAATTCTGTAGTTAAGCGTTGACAGGATAATGAGTGTGGGGAAAAATGATTATACTCACTCAGTGGTCCTCACCGCATAAAAGGGTATGAAGAACTGGAAAATAATTAGAACAATCAAGACAGTAAGGAGATATACTCCCACCTGCACACGCTGCAACTGCCAAGAATGCCAAGGAGGACTTCCAACAACTTAAACTGTGTCAAATTAAATTTTGAATTAAATCCTTGATTCAAAAATCCAAGTTAGCCCCAGGTATGACTTAACCGTTGGTAAAGAAATGGGTGTGAAATACACAAAAGTGGCGTGTCATTTTTAGTAAAAATTTCGAAAAGCCATATTATATGTTACGGTTATAACATTATATATTATCAGGTAAAAATTCTGATTTCGTTTCATTCAGAAAAAAAAAATCAGCAAGGGGACTGAGACTTGGTGCCTTTCCCTCTGGATGTACATCTACACAGAATCATGGGTCTTATTACTAGAATCTCAACAGACCTTTTGGTTTCACTCCTGGCCTCTGCAAACTTGTGTCTGATCATGAAGCTTGCGAGTGCGTCTGCCACCTGCACGTTTCACACAGAGTTACATCACCATTACATCCAGTCTATGACTTTAACAATAAGTGCAGACGTTTAGAGAAAACATGATCCTTAAACAGATTCTCTGAAATGCATTGCTAAAATTTTTCCAAAGAAGTTAATTCAGAGTTGTTAGTGCTCTCCCCGTAAGATCAATAAATGCATAAAATTACAACGTTCAAACACTTTAAGGTGCTTAAATAGTCTATTATATTAAACTGAGACTTTTAACTGATAAGTAATCTAGTTTCTTGTTTACACCCTGTTTTGGTAACTGGAAATGATAAATATATTTCAAGAAGTGCCTAGAATGATGACTCAACAACTGCTGGATTAATGATCCCTTTGGGACTGGACACACTGAATTCTTACTTTATCTGGTGTGTCTTCATGCACTGCATGACCACAGGGGGGCAGCACCTGCATCATGAATTTTCCTGGGAAAGAAAAAGAAGACTTAACCTAAGAAGATTTAACCTAAGAACCTGAGATCTCATTTCCTAATTTATGCAATGTTTGAGGTATTATATGATAAATATGAAATCTCTATTAGCTTGTGCTCCTCTGTGCATGTATGTATGTGCGTGTGTGTGTGTGTGTGGGCGGATGATATTATTTGCTATGAGGGGGTCATGACTGACAGAGCCAGCTGTCTCCCAGCTGTTACTGTCACACTGGGGAGTCTGGAATCCTGCTCATTTCCCCGAGACGGTAACATTTTTTTTGGACTGTGCATGTCGACACATAGAGGATTTCAATAATGCACTCCTACACTCATACAGTCATAATTATTGTGTGTATTTGTACTGTCCAAAACAAACTCACCTTGCATCTGGCCAATAGTTAGATCTCTGTCCAGGCGATCTATACCTATAAAATATAACACGCAATGAATCCTCTTCTTAACGGAACTGCACATAATCCTCAACTTGTCACGGCTGTGAACCAGTAACATAAACTATAACATACATATAACTACATAACTATAATTTCTGTGTCTAGGAATGTGCAGATTGTTATACTGTAGATTTATAATACACAGTATGGTTCTCTTTTTGTTATGCAGAGTCTGATTCTGTGTGTGTTTGTTGTGAAGGCAGATTGTGAGTTTGTGTCTCTAACCTGCCAACAGTAGTAGTTTAGGGACATTGCAGCTCAAGAAAAGGTTTGAGATTCCACGAAACCAGCCGTCCCAGTACTTTTCAGCTTTAGACAGGTCAATTCTCCAACTGTACACACTTGAGGGCTACCAAATCACAACACACACACACACACACACACACACACACACAACACACACACACACACGCACACAACACACACACACACACACACACACAAACACAAACATGCATGTGTGGGCTTACATAGAGGGAAACTCACATGCATATGTATTCTGTGATATCACATATGTATCTTGAAAGTAGATCTCTTGAAAGTAATGCATAACAATCCATATTATAGACACTGTTCATTTCTTTAGTGCATATAGTTATGTTACTATGTTACGAGTTGTGATGTTTGATGACATGTAGTATTATGACTGTTAGGAAACACTATAGAGTATGAGATGGGCAACAGCTCAGGGGCAGTAAGCTGGGAATACAAAGTCACTGACAGATAGTGGGACATTATGAGGTCTGTGTATACAGCGAGTGTGCATGGGCGTTGGTTCTTACCTCCTGTTCTGAGAGGCTCACCTCTGAGGACGTGCTCTCAGCTTTATCAGTGACATAATTCAGGTCGTAGAACTCCTCGTGGCCCTCGGCAACCCCCTCGGTAACAGGGCTGACCTGCTCTGCAGTGTCCCCGTCCTCTCCTTCGCACCTGTGTGTGTAAGAGAGAAAGAGAGAGGAGGAGAGACAAAGAGAGAGGAGGAGAGAGATTGAAAGAGGAACAGAGAGTTAGAGGGAGGAAGAGAGAGAATGTGAGAGAAAGCGAAAGAGATACGGTCTTGTGATTGCTAACAATTACAAGAACACAACTGTTGCAACAAATAGCAAAAGAAGTGATGAAACCATAGGACCTACCTCCTGACCTGACCCACCATGGATACTTTGGCAGACTCTAAATTTCTGATTTGTCCACTTTTAACACTGTAGAGAGGAGTGTATGAGAGAAGTAGACTGAGAGAGAGAGAGAGCTAATGGTAGGGAAACTGAATGAAAATGTAGTTAAATAGAGGAAATTTCATAAATGAGTCAGTGAGGGACAAATAATGAAGAAGTGAGAAGGTTCCTCATTAAGATGTCAGAGATGATGGTGATAATAATCATATGAAGCTGATCATTTTAGTCTCCAGTATTTCACTGTCTAGTAGACCATATAAGGCTCACTGACAGCCTCTTTTTGGACTTTATTTACACCCCTGTTTATCTGACCCCAGAACACTGTATATCATCACAAGCCGGAGGCAAGCCACAAAGAAAAGTAACTTATGTTCATAAAAACATTGGTGACTAGTTATCGTTTATGAGTTATGTTTTTTATGGATTTTCTTTTTCCCTTGGATTCAAAGATAAATTAAATTATTATTCTTTTAGATAATTAAATACTCAGGAATCCAAATATGTCTCAGGCAAAGGGTGAAAGTATGTTGGCTCAGCAAATATAAACTAAGTAATAATTTCAGATTTGAATAATCAGTGGTTTTATTGTTACTGTTTACTCAATGCTCAGTGCTGTAGTCATAATAACAACCTCCATTCTATGGCGTGGTCGATGGATTTGAAGGATTTGGGCCGGCCCCTCAGGAAGTTCTGCATGCTGTGAAGCACATCCATAGCACTTCCTGTGGGAAAAACAGAATGCAGCCAGACCCTCAGTAATGCAGCACACACAAATAAAATGTCACCCCCCCCCCCCCCCCCCCACATCCGGATCTATATATCAAACATACTGCGAATAATCATAGCTAGGGGATTGTTTGCTATGTATCCATCAGTAGATTTGGTGGAATCCATTGTTTAATGACAGAATCCGTAGGGCAAATATGTGTTAGAAGTACTGTCATGATCAATATTGTACAATAATAAAAATGTTAATTAAAAAAAACTTTTGTTGTAGGCTTCCTCATGCTCATACATAACAGCATGGTGCCAGCACTACTGGCACGTTATTGTAAAGAGCAATGAAAAATAAGCAGTAAAATGGTTATATTTGTGTTATTATCATGTTATAATGAAACTATAAATGTTGTAAAACAATAGTCGTTAATGGTTCACCTTCCACAACGTCAATGACAACCAGTCCCACCACAGAGGGCAGCAGAGTACCACTGGCGGCATGAACTGCAATGGCTCCGCCCATACTGTGTCCAACCAGGACGATGGGGGGTGGGATTTCTCCATATGTTGCTCGAACCACATTGGCCACATCTCTGCAGAGTTTTGGAGAGGGCCATCAGAACAGGAGAGAAAAGTATGTATAGTGTATGTTTATGCGCTACCTGAAAGTAACCTGGCTGGAAAGATGTGTGTGTGTGTGTGTGTGTGTGTGTGTGTGTATAGATGTGCTACCTGGACATAGTTTGGGTTGAAAGGTCATCGGAATGTTTAACTTGCGTGGCACCTGTTCAACACAAATATGACCCATGTGAGTCATAGATGAATATATCTCAGTTTCAGCTGGCATAAACTAATAATCAGTTTCACTGTATACACTGAAGAATCTAATCCACTGTAAGACTAATATCTGTTGGCTTTAATCCAGAAACTAGAAACACTGACACAGGCATTTAATTATGCTTTTAAAAGAACAGTGCAGTGGGTCAAACAGTGCTTGTACTCATATGATTATGTTTCTATGTGTTTCAGTGGTTTTAAATGACATATTTCATATGCAAGGACTTTGACTTTACCATGACCCCGTAAATCCATGGCCAAGACCCGACAGGTCACCCTGCTTGTCATGGCCGCCTAGACACGACCATTTCAGACAAGAGTACACATTTCACAGTCATGTTTTGAGGCCCATCACGTAGTACAGCAAATATTATGGATCTGACAATACTGCACAAATTGGGACAAAGCAAGATGTGTGTCAGTGTGTGTGTGTGTGTGTGTGTGTGTGTGTGTGTGTGTGTGCGTGTGTGCACGTATAACGTACAGTAAAGACAGCCCAGGATAATGCAGAATGTCCTCCTCCGTGCAGCAGCACCAGCAGTGGTCCGTCTACCCCACTCTTATACACACGAAACACGTACACATGGTGTTGTCAAGGAGCCACAAGGTCTTATGTGTACACACACATACATACACACGCACCCACACTCACACACACACTGACATACATGAACTGCACAAGGGTGATCCTCACAAACATCTCTCCAGGAGTCAATAAGTGTTGGACCAACACATACACACATCTCACACAAACACGCGTGCGCACACACACACACACACACACACGGATGCACGCTCACACACACATCCATTAGTAGGCAGGCTAACATTGGCTGCATTTCCAGCTGTCCTTCTGAGTTGTCCTAATCAACCACATTGTTTACCTCAAGCACTTCAGATTTCCATCAATTGTTAGTCCTCGGGAAAGGAGACAAAATGAGGTGAATGTTTAATGAACATACATTTCACAAGTATGCCTTTTGGTCTCTATGTTTTAACATGTCATGAAATTCATTCTCTCCGTCTGAATATGCGCACATTGTGTATGGGTATATGAGTGTGTGTGCACATGGCCTGTGTATCTGTATGTACGTGTGTGTGTATGTGTGTGTGTGTGTGTGTGTGTGTGTGTGTGTGTGTGTGTGTGTGTGTGCGCGTTTGCGTGTAAATGCCTGTATGGATATATCTTTGTTCTCTGCAGATCCAACCACCACATCATCCATCATCTCAAAGTACTCGCTCCAAGACACAGGGGAGTAATCCCTCTTTCTGCCCACCCCGTGGCTGTAAGGAGGGAGAGAGAAAAGGGATGGAAAAAAGGCACCATTATGTGACATTTCTGCCAGAGGCTTTTGAATAATCAGTTAAATCACATTCTGTTTTCTTGCCTTTTGAACGTGTTAATAAGAGGCTGTCATAGCCTTGCTCCCAGCTGAAAGCAATCTTTCAACTACATTGCATTTTATCTGTGAGAAATGACAACTGTTTGTATTCTGTTTCTCCAATTAATTTATTGTCCCTAATAATTTACGTCATGTCTGAGAATTAGCTCATAATTCTTCGGTTCTGTTCTCTAACTCTTCAGGTGTCTCAGAAGTCAAGGAACATGTGGGGTTTTCCTGAATGAAACACCACAGAACAACAGCTGGTCTACAGTCGACTCAAAGTTGTCCGACTAATCACTGGAGCCGACTGTTCATCCAAGTCTTTAGTGTAAGATGGATGATGGAAAACAAAACCTCCCCTTACACCTGTTACTTACAAAACTAAACACATAATCCTTATGAGGTTGACCGACTTAGGAAAAAAACAAACAAACAACAACAATAAAAAAACCCCGCAGAGAGTCACAAAATATGCTATCTTTGTTATGTGCATTACTACAGCTAACACAAGTGAGGATTTTCCCATTATTTTGCACTTCTTGCAGTTTTAGAATGTGTATGGTTTTCTGATTCTATTACGCATTTGAATAATGTATCCAATTACATAGTGAAGCATTTCTGAGATGCAACATAAACCTTGAACAAGACTAAAATCAATACAATGTTCGTGTTCATTTTGCTAGCTGATAATGCTGTAGATTCAGATCCTGATAACTTCTGAATGTTGAGCAATATATTCAGCAGTACCAACAAAGGTGTTCTGAATATGTGTTCCAGTTTAAAGGCTCCAAGCCACTACATGATGTAATATTTGCTAGAATAAACAGGTTGACTTTTGGATGAGGTAAAAAGACAGGTAAATGGGTTTGGTACCCCGCAGTGAAAAAAGGCCTTAATATGCGTTAACAAAAACATTTTTTCTTTCTTTCTTTTTTTTTCCTTTTTCAAAACAGGAAATTTTCAAATGTACAAAATTTGTCACAAGGCAATTGAAGATATAAATATATATTCAAGCATACATTCTCAGAAGAGCGCTATCTATTGACTTTTAGATTACATTCTCTCCCTTTCTGACATCAAAGGGATGACTAGTGAAGAACACAGACGCTGTAAGTGAATTCACATTACAAAACTCTTTCTCTCCTCAAATCAGGATCAAATTTGCTTTTCAAAGACATGACATACGACAGACATCCTCCTTAACAAAGAAACACATTGCTCCCTCCCTGATAACCTGTTCCATTTTCTGACATGTTTAATTGTTATTTTCTCAAATGCTGAGATGTCAAACTCACTTTTCTGTGTCGAAGTTTTCCTCCCACATGTCGGCCGGCTGTGTGTCTAAGCAGAGGTGAGAGCTGCTCTCGACAGCAGTGCACTCGGATGCCATGGACAGGCAGGGACGAGTGAACACGAAACGAAAGCCACAGAGCTAAAGAGGAGGCTCAAGAGGCCTCATAGACAATGAACACACAGATGGATGAGACAGCTAACAGGCCTGCTGCTCCTGATTGGCCAAAGACCATTCAAGAATATTAGATGGTCAGGTGTTTTTGTGATCTGAGATTGTGTGAAAGACTGTGTGTGTGTGTGTGTGTGTGCGCGCGCGTGTGTGTGTGTGTGTGTGTGTGTGTGTGTGTGTGTGTGTGTGTGTGTGTGTGTGTGTGTGTGTGTGTGCGCGTTTGTGCTAGACTGATGAACGAATGTATCACCACCACAGGTCACAGACTGGAAACACTCCAGTATCTGTCATGGTTATTCTTAAATAGCCTTACTGGCATTAACTGAGTTCTGTCTGATGACATTCAAATGGAAACCAGTCAGTGCCATTATTTTTTCAGAGCTGAATTGGTTTATCATAATTCATAGTGAAATATACTATATTCTCTTGTTTTGTATTAAAGGCTCCTCCAAACAAACACGAAGTTAGCACTCAGGTAAAACATCAGCAAGCACAAATAATTGCCATTTCATTCACTTATAAATATCTGAACAATATGTCAAGTTAGCTCACTGTGGATACTCTCATAGTCTTAAACCGAAATGTCACTTTAATTTGTTTCCTGTAGTCCACCTTGTTAATTGTATTTAGGATGCACCAAAACAGTCACTAGATTCTATCCGGATCCAATATTTCCAATACAGAATATTGTACTCTGTCCTTATTCCAGTACCTGTTTGAGTGTCTAGTGTCTAACTGCTGCCAGATTCATTATCTGTTTTTATTCAGTGTGAGGAGTCCTCACATCTCTGACAGATCCTCTCTTTTCAATCAGAATACCAGAAATGAGAGCAGATACACTAACTATCATGATCATAAAAATGCTGATCATCAGTAGCAAATGAATCTGGCGTCATTTTGCACATATCTTTACATCTAATTTGACTATTCATGCACTTCTAAGAGCTGTATATTTCTTTTGAGCTGTGTATATAATTGTGTCCTGATAAAAATGGGCTCAAGTCAGTGGGGCTGAAGTTTGATGTATAGTTTTGAGCTGCTCAACTGTGTCATTCCTGTCTTAAATCTCACATAACTCTATGTGTGTTTGAGAGCACACAGACTACTACGCAACAGGTGAAGACAGATAGCCCGTGTTCTAAAATACTGCTATTGTACTTGATACATGGGGTGGTAATTGAGAACCACAACATTTTCACAAGCACCCCAGAACACACAAACACTGACACAGTTCTTTGTCACACAAATTATGTGTGAAACTAAACTTGTTGTATAATATACTGCTCTCAATGGTTTTGTCAGTGGTCATGCTAGGGTGAGCTATCTAATAGTTTGTAGGCTGAGATGATGAAATCTACACTAACGACACTTTAGTAGATTTAGTGATGCTTAAAAGTTGTAATACCTAATGTAGTCCTTTGGAAACATTAAAATAAATAACAACCCAGTGTGGATGAATCTAAATTAAGGCTTGACTGATGTTGGTCAATAACACAGCCTGTATTTGGTGCCACTTTGCACCATATCAATCGAATTTCTATGGAATTTCTGTCAGTTCATATTATAAGTACTACGCAATGACATTGAAAATATTTCCAGTACTTGTTTGGTCTGTGCATGCAGCATAGGAGCTATGATGTGCCATTTTTAATTGGGCCCTCAGCAGGGGTGTGACTGGAATAAGGTGACCTATTGCTAATGAGCCTTGCTGAATTTCGCAGTGATATGAATAGAGCTGTATATCAATAGAACCCTTGTATTTACCAGTGTGTGAGGATGCAGGAGCTGGTTGTGAGCACCACTTGCTTAATTATCTAACTGTGAGACTCAAGAATTTTAAACTTCAAACTCTAGACTACGCTCAAAGACCGTGTGTTTTACGGAGGAATAGCAGCCAGTTACACCTGTAGTAGAGATGCTGGAGATCAAGCGAGATTTTTGCATACTTATTCAGTCTTACCAGTGTGAAGAAATTAGAGTAATACTTTAAACTAAACAAGTGCGGCTGGCTGGTATTTCCTGAAGCCATTTGAAAGCATTAGAGTCTTCACATTCATATTTGCCAATTTTCAGTGCTCTGGTTATAAATGAAAAGCAACAGCTATACAAATGAGTTCTAAGTGATGCACATAGAATGACCATAGTTTGCTGCTAAGGAAAAACTGATCAGCTGAGTTGGCTTTCTCACAGTAGATGCCAAAAACTCATGTGTGATTTTTATTTGTTTATTTATTACTAAAATACGGAATGGGTTTAATTTTTGTTTATCTATTTTTTTATTTTTTTATTTTAAATAATCTTCCAAGTTGTGTGTCCTAAATCCATATTTTATCACATCGACAGAGCACATTCAGATCATTTTTCAGTTTATTACACAGAGACGTTGATAACGTTTGAATTAACCTAACCACGTATTGAAAACTTAAGTTCATACATACACGCGGTTAACATGAGAGACTTGTCTGAAACACCTTTGGATGCCACTGCTGCATGACTAATAGTCTACATCTCGCCGGTCCTTTGGTGGTCTTGTAGGCACGCATAAACAAATATCACAGACTTTGACGTCTCATTTCGCGGAGACAGCGGGCAGGCAAACACAATCCAAAAGACAATCAATGTGACCTAGTTTTCAGTTTTTCGTCTCTTTTACGGGAACATCATTCCATTTCCTTCACCCATATACGTTGTGCGTGTTTTGCTGATGCTCCCGCCGATTTGAAGCATCGTCATTTGTTTAACCAGGAGGACAACGGAGCAGATCGAGTGGGGAAGGGAATTAAACTGCTTCATTGGGTCTCTGACGGATCACGGCGTATGATGCACAGAACAGCAATTAGGAAATTGAAGCCACTTAAATTTGGATTTTTTCCCAAGGTGAGTATGTCTTTGACCAATGTAGAACATCGATTCTTTCCACGTTTCATTATCTGTCTTCAGAGGTCAAGTTGAGAGAAATTTTGTCTGATTAGGAAGCAAAAGGTGTTCTCCTCAGCCTGCATAAATCCGTTACCGTTCTATTGAACTAATTTCGATACGATCGTTATCTCTAGGGTGTCAGTTCAAAGAGTGTACTAATAACGTTATTCTGTTCTTGGATTTTTCTTTTTATCGATTACATCGGGAACAGAATAATTTCATTTTTGATCATTTGAATGACCCAGTACTTTTGATACTTTTGAAGGGAATATTTTACTTGAAGCATTGAAATAACCCAAGCGTTTTAATGATGTATACTCCTTCGTTGTTGGAAAATGGTACTTATACACTTAGTTAAAAAAAAAAAAGTCTCCCAGACTAATGTGGAATCTCAGATTGTCTGACATTTTTATGTCTGTTTTTATATTTACCTTTTGGGTTCTGAATAGTTCCTTCCACCCTTACGCTTATGCTTCTGACCAGGAAGATGGAGTGATCAAGTCTCCCTCCATCCTCATCTCTCTCAGAAACGCTAAGGCGACAGGTACACTCCGCTTAAATGTCATTATACTTTTAAATTAGTACATTTTGAAATATTGAATAAAACCATAAATACATTTATGAAATATGTCAAGTTTGACTTTCTTCAAAACATTCATTTTGAATCTTTAGTGCTTTTTTATGTATATTTTGAAACATATCGGGAAGTCCTGCTATGATGTCAGAAAAAAATGTTTCGGTATACATGTATGCTGTCACAGTCCATTACAAGGAGCTATGAGGTGAGACCCACTTAAATCTGGTCTAAAATTATTCTCTTTATCAGCCTTGGCATTGTTCCACTGTTTACATCACTGAAACCAGCCAACCATATTCCTTCATCTGTGTACACTGTTTAATGGCAATGGAGCCACACTCTGGTCCCCTCGAACCATGTGGGAGTGGAAAGTCCGGAACAGGTGTGAATACTGTATCCAGATCCTCAAGTGTTCACACACAGGAAAACATGTCTCTTGGCAGCAGGAAAGTGAATGGAGGGAGCATGAGGAAACATGGACAAGGAGAATCAGGACACACCACTGGTGAGGAGAAAGGCTGCTCTAACACTAAAACACTAATCACCACAACCCAAGGAGCCTCAGTTAATCCAGCTATGACACCCAATGCTGCACCAGTGGGTACAACAAAAATACCTACTCACCAAATGGCTACAACCTTAACTGTATCAACCTCGGCATCAGTCGTGGAGAGTGCAGGTCAGGCTAACACAGCTACTGTGATCACACAGACAAATGAGCGTAGACTGAAGTCACCAAATGCAAGGAGGTCAGTAGAGATCAAAAACACCAAACCGGTAACTGCAAAAGATTCCCCAAAGGGTCCACATAAAGCAGTATCTCAAACTATGTCTACAGACTCGTCAAAAGCCCTCCATAAAACCTCTTTGTCACATATTCCCAGAGCAACCTCCAGCCCAAAACTTAGATCCTCCCCAGGCACCGTGATTAAAGCAGAAAAAACTGACATGACCAATAGACTGGCCAGTAAGGAGGTGGGACTGTCTGTAGGACAGACAATGACTGACGGCACAGCAAATACTGATTATGCACAACTTCAGGAAAAATTGCAGCAACCCAAAACTTGTACACCCATGAGTGAGCAGGCATCTCTGAAACATGAAATGGAACAAATACAGACAGAAGAAAAGAAAATGCAAGGAGACAGGAGTGAAGTGTTTCAGGAGACACAGAGAGAGCAGAGTCTCACACATAGTGACCTCTTTCTGGAGAGAGACGAAAACCCTCTCGAGGATAAACTCTCTCCTCAAAACAGGAAACAGCTGTTGCCATGGGTTACAGACCACCCTGCATCTCAGAAGAGCAAAACAGCACACAAGACTGATGGAAATGTCACGACTCAAGAGAGAGAGAAAGACATGGAGGGGAGACAGAGGGAAGAAAGGAAAGCTCTGCCCTTGAGGAGTTGTAGGGACGCAGCAACGATGACTGTTGAGGAGTTTCCTGGTGTCCAGACTCAGAGACAGGATGCTGGGCCCCTGACTGCTGATGTAGCAGTGCAGGCAGTGGTGGAGGTCTGCAACAGGTCTACATCTATGACCCCAACAAAAACTCCACTATCCCATGTTTCTGAGCTTGATTATAACACGAAAGTCAGCCAAGTCAATACACTATCTAAAGGACAGATTTCTCTGAACCTGAGCCAGGAAAATGGATTAGATTCTGGACGGAGCAGTGACTCTGGATGCCTGTCAGGATCAGTGACTGTGCAGGCTGCTGGACCGGGAGCTGTGTCTAAAAGGCTTGGCCCACCCCCTTACAAGTCACCAACTGTCCACCAACCACCCCTGCAACATGTCTGTAAAATAGAAATTGAAATGTGTGGCCAACTACACCAGTCGGTCAATGCAACCCCACCTGTGGCCATGGGCAGTGAGTCTCACTCTGGGAACACGGCAGCCCCGAATGGACCAGCATTACCAAAAGCCACAGAAAGAGACACACGACCTGATTCTGTTTCCCAGACTGGTCAGGACCAGACAGCACCGCAGCAAAGAGCAGCAGAGGGGGATAATAAGGGAGGAGAAAGTGGGCCAGTGCAAGAAGTGGTTTGGGATGAACAGGGCATGACGTGGGAGGTTTACGGAGCCTCTTTGGATTTGGAATCGCTGGGCTTTGCCATCCAGAACCACCTCCAGTGTAAGATCAGAGAACATGAGCGGCGCATTGGAACCCTGCGGAAGTCCATCTCCCTCTCCGAGGCCTCACCTGGGAAGAGGGCAGTGCCAAAAAAGAGAGGAAAGGCTTTCCGCTCACTCTTCCGACGGCCAAACTGCTGCATGAGGCCAAGTCCTAAATCTGTGGCGGAGTGACAGTGGTACAATGTGTACACTTGGTGAAACTTCAGAAAATGTCAGTAATTTTAGTACTTTTCAGCGACTGTTATTTTTGAGGACACTTCAGCGTGGATGCTCCCATCACACTCTACCCACTTGATGACCATGAGTTCATTTCTGATAGCCTACAGAATATTTCAGCACTTGAAATTTTGAACACTCGTGTGGAACAATATAGCGCTAGACACTGCAGTCACAGAGATGCTCTTCTGACTTTTTCAGTCTCTAACAGTCTCTGACCAGACACTTTCTGAATATAAATCATGGTTGAGATGACTAATTTATTCATTTTATTCCTGCCTCTATCTCTGGCTCTGTTTTACTTAACCTTAAGATTACAGTCCAATTAGACCTTTGCACAGTCCATAAGAAGAAACTTAGAAACAGTTGGTGTAATGTTATCAACCAAGAACAACAGTTTTGTTATTTAGAGAACAATGTAGCAACAGCACTGTAAGCAATATTGTGCATGTAATTTCACTCCACGCAATGTGTAAATTGGATGACACATGTACTTTAAAAGACCAACAGTGTTTGTGTAGCTGTGCACCATATTGCCTGGTACTCACTGTAAATCTTTCAGGCAAGCGTTGCTGTCATGGTATTTTAAAGAGGATGTCTTAATGTAATCAGTTATTTAGATCATGTAATGTAACAATGTAATAACCACGATTCCTATTGAAGCACTTCAGCATTCAACTCCTGACTTTGCTGTGTTCAGTTTGGCTCCTGAGTCTTGCGTGTGTCATGCCAATGTAATTCCTTCCATTGCTGGTTAATATTTCATCTGATCCATTATGAATCCTGTTCTCTGACAAGAAAGAGAAGGGTAGATAAATGGACTTAGGGAAAACAGAGGAGAGTTAGATAAAACACATGGACCTCCTGGCTGATTGTATTATGTTGGTACCACTCACACAGTGATGCACACAACCCAGACAATGTACATTTGCAAATGTACACACACATATGTATCCATGCACCAAAGAGACATTATCACTTCATAATGCTTATATTCAGGTGCGTGTTATTTTTAGATCAGGCAATACCCTCTCAAATGAGTATGTGTGAAATAATTCATGACATAGCTGTAGGATTTCTCTCTCTCTCTCTCTCTCTCTCTCTCTCCCAGTGGAATACCTGCCCCACTTTCAGTAAGGTGAACTGTGTGTAAATCACTTTATGTCAAACAGCCCCCCCCCCCTCTAAAATCTCCCTCTTGTCCCCCACTCCCCTTACATCTCTCCTTGTGTCTTTTCCTTTCTGCTCCACTTCTCCATTTTTCTTTCCACTTTCCCTTTCTTACTATGAATGATTTAGACAGCATTAGAGTCACTCTATGTTTTGTCAGAGTTCTGTTCGCTAATGTTTTATTCATAGATCATGTTTACAGGGAGAACTGTGCTGTAATCCACCTATTCTCTCTCTCTTGGTGTGTGAGTGTGTGCGTGTGGGGGGGGGGGGGGGGGGGGGTATGTGTATGTATGTGTGTGTGTGTGTGTGTGTGTGTGTGTGTGCATATTACTATGTGGTCCTATGTGATTCCCTGCAGTTTCTCTCCTGCTGCTACAGAGCTTCATAGCCAAAGGAGATAGTGTAAAAACAGCATGGCATTTCAAACATTGAAGTGTGTGTGTGTGTGTGTGTGTGTGTGTCTGGGTGATGGGGGGGGGGTGGTTTATGACAATAGTGGGGTAGTCCCTGATGGCACAAAATCCAAAACATTTACATAGACATAAAGGCAACAGACAACTGACAAACACACTTAGTAACACTCACACACACAGACACACACACACGCAAGCACACTTCTAGTGATCATTTAGTATACCCCTTCATGAGAAAAAGATATGGTAGGCTAAACAATGTAAATTCCAGCCTTACTCAGCACAACAGACTGTGAATCATAAACAAAAACAACATTCTACCATTAATTAAAAAAACTGAGTTAATTAGCTGTAACAGCTACAACGCTTTTCATGTTTTCATCATTTTAGTTATGACAGTAAACTAAATAAAATGTACTTATTTATCTCCTGTTTGTAAAGCAGCTAAATAATATCAATTCAGTTTCAGACTGGACTAACCTATCAAGAGATTTTACTTGTTTGTTTGTTAGCTTTTTTTCTGATGATGTATAAAAGCATCAGTGTGCAGTGCTATGAATATCTAACAATATAGATATGATTTAACTGTTAATCTGCGGAACCATGTGGATATTAGAACACAAGTCACACCTCAAACTGTGGCCCCATTTTTAATACAGGACAAATATGTCATATAATTTCATTCCACAAGCCATTAATATGAAATACCATTTAATTTTGGAGCGATTATCTTAACGGCAGTAAGCAAGGGAGCCATTTAATCCAGTCTGTCACAGGTCTAATCGTAGTCACAGTGATAGCAATGGACACAGCTCACACAATAGTACAATTTGTAACTTTTTTGGATAAACTATCCTGTGCTGTTTCAAAAAAAAAAAAAAGTGGAGACACTCAGGACATTTTCTCATTTCTGACTATGTCTCCACCTCGTGGAGCAGTAGGAAAAACCAGACGAACGAAGCAGAACTACGAACAAATGAAACGAATTGCAAACTGCGAACAACATACAGCTCAGCAAAAAACTCTCTGCACGCGATTCCATTCAAGACGTTAACAAAAATCTTGACTTTTTAAAATGTGTCAGGTATAATTTCGTACACTTGTATTTTGTTGCAGTCATTGAATGTAATTCATTATATCATAATACTGTAATACACAACACTCATTAACAGTTTGCTACGTAGCTGACAGCAAACGAAACTAAACTAAATATTTGGATATTTGAAGCTGCAATGTAATACCGCTGTACGTTCAATCATGAATCGATGTATAGCTGAACGGAATCAAATCGCAGCCAAATATGAACACACCCCGCAAAAGGATTGGACGAGAAGTGGGCAGGTCTCGAATTCCGATTGGTTGTTTGGGACGTGAATGCGAGATATTCCAGGCACAGCCAAGATTTCAAACACTCCTTTGGAGCGTGAAAGCGGCGTTTTGGGGTCTTGTCCGCAACTCCTCATATTTGCGATTATCAAAGACGTCACGCCCGCTGTTCTGCTAAAGGTAGGTATCTATTTCTGTTCCGTTGTTTAGAACGTTATGTAAGCTTAGGCCCCAGCGTTGTACTGTTAAGGGAGTGTCAGGTGCAGTTTTGGCATAGTAAATGTTTCAGTGGCTCTGGACTGTTAAGATTCTGATAAGATTTTATTCGCGTCTGATTGCATGAAGCAAAGATTTCGTTGCCTGAATTTGAATTGGTTGTATTGGTCTGGCTTAACTGAGTTGAGGCAGGGCAGTCACTAAATGAACGACTGACGTTTTGTAACCCGTTTCAAAATTCATTTCAGTTCGATTCATTTGTTCTCAAAGCGCAACATCGTCATGTTGTTCGAGAAAAACGTTGTTGTTGTTGTTTCCATTTTTAGATATAATTGAGACAGAGTTAGTTCATTGTTAGTCACGGTGTGACCGCTAAGAATGTTTTCATTAGTTCACGCGCTGGTCTGTTTTGACCCCAAACACTCGCTTGGAGGTCATTGGTGACACACTATGCACACGCTTTGTTATTGCCGAATATTCTGGGTAAGAGTACAAACAACAGCAGAACAGACACAAACACACACACACATACACACACACACGCATACACACAGATAATACGTAATCCACGCATATATTGCAGCAGACTATATTACAATAAGTTGTTTGAATCATGAGTAATAATAATATTCTTTCATCACACACACACACACACCACACTCATATTGCGTCATGGGAAGAGTATACGTATGTCAGACATATGAGGAAAGAGAAGATCCCTGAGAGATCCCTTTAGAAGCGCACACACACACACTTGGGCACACACACACACGCCATACTGTTTCTCCTTATTATGACTTACTGATAGTGATATGTTGTCATCTGTGTAAAACATTCTTTTTTTCTTTATGTATTTTCTTATAGGAGGTTATACGGACCACAAAGTTTGGATCATCAACCTTCCACCTTCTCCCTTCTCTCTCTCTGTCTCTCTCTCTCTCACTCTCTCTCTCTCTCTCTCTCTCTCTCTCTCTCTCTCTCTCTCTCTCTTTCTCTCTCTCTCCTTCCAATGGCTCATTCTGTGGTCTCAATCTTTCGGCTTCTCCGTGGTTCTCTCTCCTTGGGCAGCCGGCCTATGGTCGTGTTTCCTGGTCAATGTGTGTGTGCACGTGGGCTGTCAACCCTGGGGGTTCGGTTAAACAGTTCCCGCCTGGACGCCGACGGAAGTGGCCAGCCGGGTACATGGGACTCTTTTGGGATCTGGGACAACCGCCTTGATGAACCCATTCTGCTCCCGCCCAGCATCCGCTATGGAAAACCGATCCCGCACCTCAGCCTGGCCAACGTTGGCTATGCCTCCCTCATAGGTCATCGCCGTGACAATGAGGATCGCCTACGCATCGCTATGCTTACACCCGACACGCTGTACTTTGCCCTGTTTGACGGACACGGAGGGCCCCAGGCTGCGGACTTCTGTTCTGCATACATGGAGAGATACATCAAGTAAACAAATACGCTGGCACACAAACAGTTAAATCAAGCTCGACATGTTCTTAAATGCACATGGCATTTTCTCTGACACCACACATGCTCACACAAATACTACATCAGGTATGTTCATGGAAACACGATACACACAAACTCAGACGCACACACGTGTAATTTTTACTCACGTTCGGTATGTTTCCGTGCCGTGTGTTTTGTAGGGACTGTTTGGAAGCAGAGCAGGATTTGGAACGTGTCTTATCAAAAGCATTTCTGCAGGTGGATGCAGCACTTGCGTCACATTTTCAGCACTATGGCAATGGTATGAGACAAACGATCAACTCTCAGGCCTGATCAAGCTGTACTCACCCCTTCCACATTGTCTGTAGAAAACGCTTTCTCCCAACAACTCTTTACATATATTTCTCTAATACAGCTGAATACTATCAGAAACTCACGATAAAGTGCTTAGAACAGTGTCCCAGCTTTCTGTGTTGATGGACAAATATTGTGAGATTGATGTACTCTGTTCATGGATAAACCAAATGTTTGTAAATGGTCGGGTGGTTGATGTAAAGATACTCATAGGTAGTGCTTATTTTTGACATGCTCCAGAGAATTTTCCAAGTGCTGTGAAAGTAGATGGAGGTAGTCCAGAATATAAGAGCCAATCAGTCAGACAATATTAAAGGCTAGAGTTTACTAACATGAAAAAAAAATGTTCTTCATCACTTTATTTATTTGTACTTTATCACGTTATACACTCGGCAAGTAACTAGTCACTAGTTACTGGTTATAGGCAGTTCTGCTATTTTTATCCCCTCACAGACACTCAGTGTTGATGGTAGTTAAAGATGATTTTACATAATATAGTGTAAATGCACTGTGGTTATTAATGAGCACATTTGTTTGGGACGCACAAATCTTAAGACTTACAGGTATCTTTAGAGTGTAGAACAGTGAAAAAAAAACCCAAAATGTTGAGAGTGGCCGCTTGTGTTTGTGTGCTGCGTGCACGTGCGTGTGTGTGTGTCTGTTTAAGCATGTGCACATGCATCTATGCGAGAGCTTTAATGTGTGTCTCTCTCTCTTCAGCATCCCTTATGACAGTGGGCACCACAGCGACAGTGGCATTACTGAGGGATGGCATCGAGTTGGTTGTGGGCAGCGTTGGAGACAGCCGTGCTCTGCTTTGTAGAAAGGGCAAAGCCAAAAGGCTCACCAGTGACCACACGCCTGAGAGAAAGGACGAGAAACAGAGGTATGCACCCCTCCACATGGATGCATGCCACACAAAAGGTCACTGACCTGCCAGGAATGTTATTTACGGTCTGATGTGGTATGTTTGGAACAGAACCTGTGTGTTACTAACCTGACCGGAATAGTGCATGGACTCCATCAGTTCACAGTAAAATAAATGTAGAACTGAAATTGCTGCAACTGTGCTCAGAAGAGTCACTGTAATGTGTACAAAGTACTTATTTAAATCCATGTGAAAATACTTGCATAAAGCTCAGGTTTTTGAGGGGACAGTCAAAGATACTCATAGATGCGGGATGCATTTGCTAGGCAGTCTTTTTTCCAAAACATAATGCAAAATCCAAGTCACTAACACAGACCATGTTCTTGACGCAAATGTCTGTCTATTGGAGGCAGGTCAGAAAAAGGGCTAATGGTAAACAGGCTAAGGTCAAAACCCAAAACCTGGAACGCTAACCAGGAACATCAAGACCAAGAAAGGGAGAGACTTGGAGACTGCAGCTGACTGAAGGAAACTAAGTAATATGTATACATGTGACTTAATGAAACAATGAACAAATGAACACGATGACGGGGTAATGAGCCGGTTAGAGGATGAGCAGGTGACAGAGGTCTGATTGACTGCAGGAGAGTGTGGTAGAAACAATGACAGGGGCAAATTTGTTGATATTTTTGTGAAGGATAATTGCACCAACCTTAGCAGTAAAAAATAAACTGATTTGAATGATATTTTGGTAAATAATTCTTGCTTTAACAAGGAAAAATGTAATCTATTTAATGTAAGTTCGGTGACCCCTGCTAAGATTGTATGATGTATGAGTTTTTGTGTATGTGTTAGATGCTTTAGGTGTGTCCATGTGGTCTTTCTGTCAGGATTAGACAGAGTGGGGGTTTTGTGACGTGGAACAGTCTTGGCCAAGCCAATGTCAATGGACGCCTGGCTATGACTCGCAGCATTGGAGACTTTGACTTAAAGAAGAGTGGAGTCATTGCAGAGCCAGAAACTACACGAGTCACAGTAAGAGAATTGATCGTTTGAAATTTTTGTTCGTTTTTGTTTTTTTGCTCTCTGATCTCTGATGTGAGTCTGATATTAGCCTAAAATCAGCCACAGTGTTGCTTAGTTCCCTGCATTGTTTTATTTGTTTATTTGTTTTAATTGTTCAATCTAATGACTACCTCGTGTTCTCACTCTTAGATACAGCATGTTCATGACTCTTGCCTGATTCTAACAACTGATGGCATCAACTTCATCATGAGCAACCAAGAGATCTGTGATGTCATCAGTCAGTGCCATGACCCCATGGAGGCTGCTAATGTCATCACTCAGCAGGTCTGTTTGTAATCCAGAAAGTTCTCCTCAGACAGGGATGATGAGAACTGTACACATGGGACTTTGCTCTGTACACTTACACAGAAATTTGAAGCACAAATTTTAGCATTTGTCCACGAACTCAAATGCTATGTCTGAGAATCAGCCTGATGCCCACACTTGATTTATTATTATTATTATTATTATTATTATTATTATTATTATTACTACTACTACTACCACTACTAGTAGTAGTAGTAGTAGTAGTAGTATTAACAACAACAACAACAACAACAACAACAATAATAATAATAATAATAATAATAATAATAATAATAATATAATGATAATGAAATTTTGGCCAGTTTATGAACTATCCCATGTGGATGCAGCACATGAATTAACCTTTGGATAGATTTGGATTTATAATGACTATTAGAGTGAGGCTCAGGCCAGTGTTACTGATCTAACCAATGCGAGACAGTCTACGTCATCTGGCCTGATGGAGTGTTGTATCCTTTACAAGTGTCTCTTCATGTGAACATGATCTAAATAGAACATGGAGGGTATGTGTCCTTAGCTAGCCCGACGACACTCTCTCCAACAGCAGCTGGAATTTGGAATGGTGTTTCCCAAGCACTGACCCAGGCCAGCAACTTCATATAGCTTTAGCTTTATTTCTGTTTTAAGCTTAACCCCTGCAGTACTTCTTTTCACTTGTTATATGCTGATTGTTTTTATTGTCTCAGTTGCAGTCATTTACCATAGTGTGTGTGTGTGTGTGTGTGTGTGTGTGGTGTTTCATTTACCAGGCTATCCAGTATGGTTCAGAGGATAACAGTACAACTATCATCGTTCCCTTCGGTGCGTGGGGTAAACCACAGAATTCTGCATACAGTTACTCCATGAGCCGGAATTTTGCCTCCAGTGGACGTTGGGCATAATTAGAAAAAGTGAGGGCTCGTTAAAAACTCTTCTTGTCTCAAACGGTGCCTTCTGGCGTAAGAGCACTTTATTAGCACAGGGCACTCTTCAAGTTTGTATTAGGCTGGTATGCTTTGTTAGTAAATGACCTTAAGCAAGTTACAAAACGATTCATGAATTCTTCTTCTAGGTCACTGACTATTTTTACCTCATATTCACAATATCTCATTTTTCAGTCAGTAATGTATTACATCAGTATTGCTACTGTTTTCTGCATTGCTACCTGTCTCAGTGATAAAAAAAAAAGAAAAAATCAGTGTACAGAATTACCATAGGCTAGCCTAACCGTAACAGAGAGTCTGAAAATGTTTGTCCTCTTTGGAACAGTGCCTCAATGCAGTGATTTGTTTCACATGTTTCTCAGTTTATGTTTAGCCATGTGTTTCCTGAACATTAACTCATTTCTCAGATGGCTTAGGTGTCATGTTAAGTGTGTCTATATGTGCTGCAACTGTAGAGTATGGTGTTACCTGTCAAAAGCCACAGCAGCTACTGAACTGGGATCAGTCTGGGCTTAAACTGACCCATATCTTTGAGTGCCTCTATATGTCTAAATGTTTCTTCACCCTAAGTGCCTCCACAACAGTGAATGATCTCAAACTACAGAAGCTGTAAACGGAAGGAGAGGAAAAAAGCACTTACGTACAGACAGTAATATGTAAGAAGGTCCAGGAGAACCCCCTTAAAAAACAAGGAGAGAAGACTCTGGATGTATTTTTGTTTTTCTTGTTCTTTTGCCTGTTTTCTGATCGGAGGAGAGCAGTCTGATGTTTCTGTCTGTTTGTGTGTAATATAATCAGTCTCTTTTGTTTCAGGATATTCTTGTCCTTATGGTATCTGGAGAAAGCGTCTTCTATAGGCTCTTAGTTAAACTGTACAGCGGAGTTTTCTGAAATCAGTGAGCTTGTACGAGGGCATGCCACTGCTTGTTACCTGTCACTGGAAAATTCCATGTTACCCCAGTTTTTTTGTTGTTGTTCTTTTTCTTGACCGACTTTTGATTTTGAATTAAGGGGTTGTGATGGATAGTTTTGTAAATTCAAGTCAAGAATTTCTGGATGCAGGTGCATCTTTGTGGAAAAATAAATATTTTGAGCTCTGGCATCAAGCTCCAGCTGGACTCTAGTTCTGAAATTCCAGCTAGAGCTTGTTTCCCAATGTACGTATTTGCCAAATGGATTAAAATATGTATATGTATATATAACTCTGTACATATGTATAGAATGCTGGCTTTGATGCAGTAATATAGAACCAGAGGAGATATAGATTTATATATAAATAATACAGAGGAAGTGTTTCTTTAGTGTTTCTGAGGAACCTCATTCAGAGTTTTGTTTGTCTGTCTTAGAATGCTTCTCAGTGTTCCATTGTATCATGCTCCTGGGAAACCTTTTTTCATGTAATATTTAGGGTGGGGTTTATCATCTCTCTCTCTCTCTCTCTCTCTTTCTCTCTCTCTCTCTTTCTTTCTCTCTCTCTCCCCCCATATGTGCAATCTACTTCTCCCCCTCAATCTCTCAGTGCAGAATTTTGCACTGGCAAATAAAGGATCCCAGTGAACCCAGTTTGCATTTGTGTGTGTGTGTGTGTGCAGAGAGAGAGAGAGAGATATTACATATCCAGCATCTGAGAGGGAGAGAGTATATGTGAGTCACCGAAGGCATAGTTATGCAAAGGTGGTTATGAGATTTTGCTGGCATGTCGCCAAGTGCTGGCTGAGAGACAAACGTACCAACTTGACCTTTTCAGTAGTTCAGGCCTTTAAATGAGTAGAGAGTTTGATAAAGCCGAACCCTCAGTGGAATCCAAACAGTCAGTTATGTTACAATTCATCCAGCTAAAAGCCCTCCAGCATTTCAAATGAAAGATAACGCAATCCCCTCTATCATTTAAAGACAAAAAACCTCTGGGAACTTGAGTTTTCTGTAGGGTAATTCAAAACAAAGAAAATAATTAAGCCTTGATGGAGTGCTGCAGTAATTAATCCCAACAAGGAGGAAACAGGGCAACTGTTAAATCTCATGCCAGTTTAAACCAAGTGCTCCATTCTCCATGATCTAATCTTCCTCTAATCTGAGGTCAGCTCTCTACGACTGATATACAGTTACTCAAACTAAAACCACATTCAGACTTAATTTCTGACCACTTAATAACTCAGACTGCTCATTCATTTAGTAAGTTCAGAGAGTTTCTGTAACAGCTGTTTTGCTCTCAGTCAGTCAGTATCTCCTCTGCTAAGTTCTAGTTGTGTATATTAATAATACAGCAGTAAAACTGTATTGATGCCTCATTGTATATGCCTGTTTTACTGTGCTGTATTGAAGCATTATTGTGTAACTGTAAAGAGTAAATAACAATGCAGTGCGAAGTGGTTGGGTGATAAAATCATTTCTTTTTCAACTGTTACTGTTGGTACAAAACATCAGTTTCATACAAGCAAATTTGTTTTGTTATTACATTTTCTTTTGGCGTGGCTCAAAAGTTAAATCAAACAAAACATATCCCACAGTTTAAGAGGCAGCTTGTTTTTCACATAAAAATGTTTGTAAGGATTGTGTGTAAGGACAATAAAATGGCTCAATCTGAGGATAGATTAATCAAAACAAAGGCCAGCAGTCTGACCCTAAATCAGATTAACCCATGACGGAGTGTTACTCACTGCCCAGTTGCTTCTAATGTTGAGCAACACGGATACAACACAGAAGGTCAGAGAAAGGAGACCGGGCTGTACTTGGCCGGAGCCTCGGTGACTTCTATGGCTTGGCTGTCCCTTCATGAGAAGCGCAGTACGGGAAGATTTTGGCATTTCACTATAAGGGAAAAAACATCGAAGCCAAAGGTCAACAGTGTGCACCCTTATAATATAACACTTTCATTCAAAGCACGAGGCCAGGGCCAGGTAGTCAATCACAGAGTTGCAGACTGAAAATTACTGCCAGACAGAAAGCCGATAGCCGTCTTGGGGAAGACATCAGGCCAGCACCTGGTTATAGAGCTTGGCACCGTTTGTTGTGTTCCATATGCCACACTAACTGTATTAATCATTATCTTTACTTCTACTAGTTCAATACATTAATGTTTTACTAGAGTGCTATACAGATATTAAGTGATTAGTTTATTTGGTCTGAAGAACTCTGAATCATACATACAGTTTCATTTATGTGGCTTTAAACTCATATACTCCTTCCCTTTCCGGCACACTCACTACATATTTACATAGACTACATATAAACCATTTTTAAAACTATGAATATATTAAACTATATATCGTACATAATATTTGAAAATACTTTATATTATTCAAAATATATTGTTTGACAGCTGTTTCTACTACAGCCACCACTACTACCAAAGCCATAGGCTAAACAATTGGCATAGAGCATAGTTTGGAGAGTCTATCGGCTTGAACTTCGACCAGTTGTGGGTGTCACAAGTGCCAGGACCCTTTATGGAGAAGTGCACCATTCTTCACATACGAGCCCATTTTGACTGCTGCTTCCTCGTTGATAAATTATTCAAGCAATTTTTTGTTGGTCATACATCATGCCGGTAGATCAATATTTACCAGTGATTTCTGTTGTGTGCATTTTGGTATTTAGTAATTATATGAACGCTGATCTCTAAATAGTAAAACATGATGCTTCTCCCTCCTCCGGTCAGAAACACGGAGAGCTTGTTTTAAGGTGAATATTCTATGTCGGTTACAAAAACATCTTGTTGTTAAGAATTGTTAATTCCATGATTTATTGTCATCATATCTTAGGAACATTAATATCACAGTTAGTGTTGGTGAACTTTTCAATGTATTTTAGATAAGGAGAGTTTTTCTCTTTCTTTCTTTCTTTCTTTCTTCTTCTTCTTCTTTTTTTTTTTACAGAAAAAAAAACAACCCCCCCCCCCCCCCCCCCCAAAAAAATAAATAAATAAATAAATAAATACAAATCAAAGCATTAAGTGTTTGATCAAAAATATCAGCAGGGCTGCTGAGAAGGTTCAAGGTAATGAGCCTATATGTGTAAAGGGTTTCCCCTTTAAGAATTACCCAGTAACAGCAGCATTCATGGCAGACAGTTCTAGAATTTCTGTGAGCTAAGAATAATATGAGTGTAGTAAAAGGAGACTGTGTGAGGTTCTCTTGCTTCCCCTGTCATGTGAGTGAAATGTCATGTATGTGCATAAGTGGCAGGTCAGTTGTGCATCAGAGAGAGAGAGAGAGAGAGAGAGAGAGAGAGAGAGGAGAAGGGGGGAGAGCAGAAGGGACAGACAAACAGATGGATTCAGTTCAATGCAGCAAACTTTATTAGCTTGACTGCAATGTGTATAATGCTGCCAAAGCCAATCATTTTTATGACAATACATGTTAGTGGCAAATAATGTAGGGAACACAGACACAGACAGCAAGGGCATAAGGAAAGTAACACAGAGAACAACAAAAAAGTAACTGAAGAGAACTAATAACAACAATAATAATAAAAATAAAATGAAAATAAAATGGTGTCAATAGAGTGTGAGAGACAGGCGGCTCACTGACTGTCCCTCTGGTTGTGGCAGGGTGCTACATACCTGGCTGCCAACGCATAGCGCTCCTCCCTCTCTCCCAGCGGGAGGGGAGGTTTTTCCATGTCGCTATAGGAGAGGAACTCAAGGCGGATACTTCCAATTTTTTTGGAAATGTTCCTGTTGAATTTGTTTGTATTTTTTGCGTTCATTCAGGAAATGCAGTTCTGTCCCCTTTGTTCCCTGATCACAGAGAGAGCACAGCCTGAGGTGTGTGGGCAGCCAGGTTTGCCTGTGTCTGCCCAACCTCTATGGCCAGACTGTGTTCGCTCACTCTGTATTCCATCAGTTTTCTTCTCAGTTTTGGATCAGTTACCATGGTTAGGTTGCCACAGTGTTCTTTCTGTTTAGAGCCAGGTAAGTTTCAAATTTGTCTTGGGATTGAATTCATTCTGTCAAACAATCAATATATTTTTCTTTAGTTATAATTTGGTTGGGTTTATTTTATTTATTGATTTATTTTGGAGGCTGGTTTGTTTCCGTGATGTCAGTGGGTGATGATTCACTCAGTCTCAGGACAAGCAGGTTGATGGAGCTCCTCTCTAAGTTCTGCTCTTGGCAGCACAGGGCTTTGTAGGAAAAAGAGAGGGGGTTGCTCATTTTGATACATTTTTTAATATTTAATAGTAGGGGATACTGGCCTAATTCAGATCTTTAGATAGAGAGAAAGAGAGAGAGAGAGAGAGAGAGAGAGAGAGGCAATCCTTTGATTTAGTGAACTGACCTTTGAGAATTGTCCTAGTTTTGAGATATGCTTTAATTTACCCAAAATAATCTTTCACTGATCCTGCAAGAACTCTGTCTGTCCTGTTTATGTCAACATTTACCATCCTCTTATATTAGACATTAACTTTCATGAATCAGTTCAGTGGCTTCCTGATAATATCATCAGACCAAAATGAGGGTTTCAGAGTCGTGCAGTTCTGTGTCTCAACAACATAAAATCTTACGAAGTCTATTTCATAAGAAGCCTCATTTATCCAGAATGACATGCAATTATGGCTAACTATGTCAGAGGTAACAGACCTCTGGAGTAACCTTTTAGGCAAGTGCCTTGCACATGGGCACATTGGTTTTGAACTGTCGTCCTTGGGATCTGAACCAAAAACCCTCAAGTTATTAAGCCACTTCCCTTATCGCATACCTCTACTGTAAATGATACTGTTAATCTGAATTACTGAATTATAGCAGTTAAGATGACTGGCGCGGTTTTAACTCAAGTTGATTGACTGGTGGGGCAGTACAGTGGCGCAATGGGTAGCGCTGTTACCTCACAGCAAGAGGGTTCTGGGTTCGATTTTCCAGCCAGGGTGGCCAGGGTCCTTTCTGTGTGGAATTTGCAAGTCCAAAGACATGCAGGTTAGACACTAAATTGCCCCTAGGTATGGATGTGTGTCTGTGTGGCGACCTGTCCAGGGTATTTCACCGCCTTTCGCCCTATGAGTGCTGGGATACGCTCAAGTGAGTGATTGACTAGTCAAAAGAGATTAACCAGTAGATGTCGCTGTTTCTTTTTTTATCAGTCAGATTTGGCACAGAAATGCGTTCTGAAACACAAGTACGACTACTCTATCTCAAACTTTGAGCATCATTTCAGAACAGCAGTGCGGCGTGTCTGTTCTCACCCACAATATCGAAACATGAATGATATAGGTGAGAACAAAATGAGACTCACAGACGGCATCATCCTAATGTGAACAAACAAAAGCAAGCTTCAAATTATTTGCTCTGTTACTATTAGTTCTTTTGCAGCTGGCCTCTTTGTATTGCCATCTGTTGCGGATAAGTCAATAAAGCCTTCCCAAGTCAAGATCCGTTTTTTATTGACACGAAAAACCAACCGCGGGATGTAAAATCCGAAACTTTAAAGCAAGTCTATAAACTAACACTAAAAGTGGGAAAAAAACTTGGGTAAAGCATTCTAACTTTTCTCTTGTTCTCTGACCCTGATATTGGAAAAGCACGAATGGTTTGATGAGACTTTTATGGTGGCCGGAGTACAGATAAACTGTGGGTCTGTAGAGGGGATATAGTGATCTATAGTGATATAGGGATCTAATGTCTTTACAGTTTGGCAGCGCTCCACGTCAATAAAGATCTGTTATAAAACCATAGTGGACATTCCCACCCTTACTCAGTAACTTCTACTACTAAGTAAAATATTATAATTTGTTATATAAATCTTACTAAACGGGTTTGAAATAAATATCATCTCTAAATCTGTTAATCAGTTTCACATAAACAATATCAGTCCATTTTTTCCTGTAAAGGAAATGCTACCCGTACGCTTTAAAACTTTGTTTACGTGTTAATTGTCTTCACGACGTTGTTTAATACTGTACATATAAGCTGTGAACAGTATAATTTTTTGAACGCTCTGGCTCACTGAAAAGTTCCTTCTCAGTAGATAGCAGAGAGTAGACAATGAAATGCAAGAGCTTTTTTTCAACTTCTGCTGTGACGTGCAGGTGAACGACCCTCGCCCTGTCGCCTCGTTGTTATCCAACAGGAGCAATATAACATCGTTACTGATGATAAAGAGCAGTTTATAGTTTGTCAGACACAGGCTTAACATCGAGAGAACAAGACTTTACTGTATGGGAACTCTCTTCTGAGTTGTCGGTGAGGGGATTTTTTTTTATCTCAATGTTTTCGTGTGTTTAGAAGTGAAGTGCTCTGCTCTGCTCAGATAATTGACGATTATTTATATCACGTGATTCAACTTTTGCGTTTCGAGCCCTTAAATCATGCATGCGTGTTCACTGCTAATCATGCTAATCATTTTAATCCAATAACTCAATACTCTAACAATTTTTGTCGACACATGTCTAAGTATTTGCTTATTTGTAATTTACTTACCATGCGCACTTATCATATTGTGACTAACTGTTCTTTAGTCTCTCTCTCTCTCTCTCTCCCCGCCTCTCTCTCTGGTATCTTGGTTGGACATTACATCAAAACAGAGAGGGAGACACAGGTTCTAAAACCATCTAATGCAGTTGGTCTGTTCAGCATATTCACAGACTTTTTGACTGAGTGCTGTGTGAAGTGCTGCCGAGTGCTGTCTAATCTAATTGTAAAATGAGGACACTATGTGTAATGAGGGGGAAACGGTCTATCACAAAGACTAGTCTTGAATTTGATGAGAGAATTTTGAAGTCTGTCAGAAAGGTCTCAGTCTGTATGCTCTTCCTTTTTATTTATTTACTTGTTTTTAAAATAATCAAACCACTAGAAAAAGCTGTGCGTAACAGACAGAAAAAGATTAATGTCTCATCAGGATATTGATGAGGGAATTTTCTCTAGTTTCACTAATGGCATTGAACTATAAATCCAACTTAAATACTGCAAGTAGTGTCCTCTACAATGTAATTTATGTTTCGTTGTGTGCATGTTCTCATGTGTGTGTGTTGTCACCACAGAGTCATCGAATTCAAAAAGATGGAACTGTCAAGAACAGATCTTGAGAATGGAGAGTCTAATGTGCAGGGTTTCAGGACCAGTCCACAGGGTGCCACTGTCAGTTTCCATAACATACATTATAAGGTGAACACCAAAAGTGGATTCTGCTGCAAGAGGAAAACTGCCACCAAAGACATTCTTGTTGACCTCAAGTAAGCCCTAACTTTTCATAATGTCATCAGTTGAATCCTTCTTTCTATTTATGTACATCGTATACTAAAGCTGGTACATCCAATCAAAGCCTGACTCCTAACGTTCAATATCAATATCCCAGCACTCTGTTCAGATCTATAACTGATTTGTTGAGTTTATGCACCGCTTTGGTCGGCTGTGACAGGTATTAGATTGAAATAATCACAGGCGTCATTAGTGTGTTCAGTTGTGGGTCATCTCAGGTTGACTTTGTTCAGGCTCCAGTGTTTAGGAAAGGCGGAGGTGCGAGTGCACACTGACTGACACCCTCTGGTCCAGGTCAAGAGAGTGTGTGCGTGAAGCTGTTTGATCTGGACTGTGAATTGTTTTATAAAGGAACTCCTGTGGAGAGGGATGTTACTGAATGCCAGGAAGGAAACAGAGGAGGGGAGTGGGCTCAGATGTTTAAAGAGCTAGACATTTAAGAAAGATAGGCAACTTTGTCTATACAAGTCACATAACAGCACACTTATTTATGTGCATTCTCACACACACACATACACACACACGCACACACACAAACACACACGCATACACACAAACACACAACTGTGTTTAGCCTATTATGTGAAATGAAAGAGAAAAGATAAAAGCATTGTTCAGATGTGTAAATCTTGAGGTCAAAAGAACAACGTGGCATATTTTAAAAGCACATGCAGGTTGTGTTTGATGACTTTTCTTAACTAAGCTGATTCACGTGTTGAATGACAGTTTGATGGACAGTTTTTTTAGTTTCTCTATTCAGTCAGAGAGACTGTTGAAACTATGACCTTGAACTCTAACCGAACTTATATTAGAGAGAAGTCTCGCTGTAAACAGATCAGTTGTGATAGTGACATGAAAAGGACTGAGACAGACTAAATACGCTTGGAATGAGGTTTTGTTATATCAGTTTATTGAGCTGAGTGTAATTATTAATCTGTTTCATAACACTGGGGGAAAGGTGGTGAGGGTGTGAGTGAGTTAGTGCATGATCGAGGAAGACAGATAAAGATATAGATAGACAGATAGATAGATAGATAGATAAAGAGAGAGACAGGGAGAGAGGGAAAGACATGGGTGAGTCTGTGTGATCATTAACTTGTGTTACACAAACATGTGAGAGTCTCACATGGAAAAACCTGTGTTTGTTTTTAGCAACGTTAGGCTTTAAGAGCTTTTAAAAACGCATGTGTGCGGTTTAATAGTTGTTTTCAAATGCACTCAAATCAGGGAATCACTGAAGAATTATGAATCTATGATTATGAATCTCAGAATTATAAATCTCAGATTAATGAAGTTTACGTTGGATAGACTGATAGCAATGTTCCATTTGGTGATTTGTAAAAAAAATATGTATGTATATGTGTATATATATGTGTATATTTATGTATGTATGTATGTATGTATGTACGCGTGTGTGTGTGTGTGTGTGTGTGTGTGTGTGTGTGTGTGTGTGTGTGTGCGTGTATATATATTTACTCTATGTCGTCTCTTTGTTTCTTTGTGTTTGTCACACATTTGGACACTTTGTCACGTGAACATGAGAGTGACTGAAAGGTCATAGCAGGGTCGTTCACCTTTCTGCACTAACTTCACCTTTCTAATGAGGCAGCATAATCCTTCTCTCATTTATGAGAAACAAACACTGATTTGTGTATGTGTGTGTGTGTGTGGGTGAGTGTTTCTTTCTTTAAATGGGTGGCAATACCCACACTGTGTGACTGCTCCAATTAATTGCACTGTATAGCTGCCAACCTATTCATACACTGTTGTTTTTGTTATTTGTAACTTGCTCAGTCCAAAATTAATGAGATGCCATTCAGTGATCAAGCCTGAGTGAGAACATACACAGATCTGAGTCTGTGTACTTATTTTTATGGTCAAAATCATTCTGACTGCTAATTAATTAGGAAGACTCTTAATTAATTAATTGATATTTGAGTTTTCTCTCTTACCCTTTCTCTCTCTCTCTCCCTTTCTCTCTCCCTCTTTCTCTCTTTATCCCCCTTCCAGTGGGATCATGCGACCAGGCCTAAATGCAATACTAGGAGCCACAGGGAGTGGGAAATCATCGTAAGAGTCTTACACACTTCCATATTCTGTGTGTGTGTGTGTGTGTGTGTGTGTGTGAGTGTGTGTGTGTGTGTGTGTGTGTGATGAGAAGTTTGTGGGGGTTGATGTGTTCTGTGTGTCTAAACTCAGCATTATTCAGCAAAATCAGACTGATTCAAATAGTAGCTTTTCACTCTGCTAGTATTAGCTCAGTAACTCAGCAGTGACTGTAAATGACAGTAAAAGAAAATTTCAATGAAAGTGCTGGGCAGTACCTTACAGAGAAAGATGACACTTCTTTTAGACATAGTTTTTTATGATGAGTTTCATAAACCAGAATGTTCTGTAAAAATCACTTTCGAACCATTTGTGAGTGTGTATGTGGATGTTGGTTACAGGAGAAGGGTGTTTGATAATTCTGGTCGTGTCTTTGCAGATTTTTAGACGTGTTGGCAGCGAGGAAAGACCCAGCTGGGTTGTCTGGAGAAGTTCTGATAGATGGAGCTCCACAACCTCCCAATTTCAAATGCCTCTCAGGATACGTGGTCCAGGTGTGATCATTTCTCACAAACTCTATACAAGTCAAAACCCAAAGTCAGAATTCTTAAGCCCACCTGTGTTTTCTGTTGGTTATGTTACATTTAAAAGTAACACATATTTATGAAAGATTAAAGCCATTCTCTGAAGCTGAAATATTTAAATAAACACCTGCTATTCTGTTATGGAGCTGGCCTGAGATCAGTCAGGCCAGTGTTGACTTCGGTGATTTTATTTCTCTTGTGGAATAGGGTTTAAGTTCATGGCCATTCTTCAGCGGAGCATTAAAAAAAAAATGCAGCGTGAGCATTTTAGGGGAAGGCTGTAGACTGAAGGCTTAATTGCCGAATTGCACTTTTATGATATGTGTGTGAAAGGTCCCTTTTGTGTTGTGATTGAAGACAAATGGTGCCATGACTGATGCATATGATTGTAGCAAATATATCTCGCTATTTCACTCCATCTAAAGTTTGCAAGGAGGAAAGGCATGAAGTGAAGCAGTTGTAATATTTGTAAATAAAGCATTTGTATCCTGTATTTTCTGTAGTATAACTTAAATAAGAACCAGCTGTTGCCAAATAGAATCTGCAACTTTCTTGTTGCTGCATTACTTTGAATCCTAAGTTTTTGCCTCTACAGTGTGTATGTATTTATGTAACACCTGTGTGCTGTGTGCAGGATGATATCGTCATGGGAACGTTGACAGTGCGGGAAAACTTCCGGTTCTCGGCTGCGTTGCGTCTGCCGATGTCAGTTAGTCAGAAGGAGAAGGAAGAGAAGGTGGAGAGACTCATTAAAGAGCTTGGCCTGACTAAGGTGGCCGACTCACGGGTAAGACACACACACACACACACACACACACACACACACAAACACACACACAGAAAGAATAAATATTTCGCAGATAATTAACAATGCAAACTGCACTGGTGTGGTGTTTATCTTTAGTGTGTTTATGCAGTAATTGTTAATGTTAAGAGAATAGCGTGGATTCTGATTGGCTGATGGATTCCTCAGGTGGGAACCCAGCTGATTCGTGGGATTTCGGGCGGTGAGAGGAAGAGGACTAACATTGGAATGGAGCTGATTGTAGACCCATCAGTCCTCTTCCTGGATGAGCCAACCACGGGACTGGATGCCAGCACTGCCAACTCTGTCCTCACGCTGCTAAAGAAGTATGTCCACTCCCACAAACACACATACACACACTCACACACACACACACACACACACACACACACACACACATACACACACTCACACACACACACACACACACAGACACACACACACACACACATACACACACTCACACACACACACACACACACAGACACACACACACACACATACACACACTCACACACGCACACACAGACACACACACACACACACACATACACACACTCACACACACACTCACACACACACCCACACACACACGCATACACACACACACACACGCATACACACACACACACACATGCATGCATACACACACACACACACTCACACATACACACACACACACACACACACACACACATACACACACACACACACACACACACACACACACACACACACACACACACACACACACAATACTATAAGTTCAGGAGTCTACTTCAAGATCCAAGATCGTTTGCATTGATCAGTGTATAAGTCCTTGTTGTGTTTTCAGGATGTCACAACATGGTCGGACAATCATCATGTCCATTCACCAGCCGCGCTACTCCATCTACCGTCTGTTTGACAGCCTGACACTGCTGGTGAATGGCAAACAGGTCTACCATGGCCCTGCTCAGACTGCACTGGACTACTTCAGTGACATCGGTTAGAACATGACACACACACACACACACACACACACACACTCATTACATAATATGGCCAGTGAATTTATAAAGCCGTTGATGTCTTTTAGGATACACCTGTGAGGCCCATAACAACCCTGCTGATTTCTTCCTGGATGTGATCAATGGGGACTCTACTGCTGTCGCTGTCAGCAAAACGCAAGGCAGTGGAGGTGTGGTGTCAGCCACACACACACACACACGCACACACACACACACACACACACAGATCTTGCGTGTATGAAAGTCAGTAAGAATTACAAATGCTCATAAACATATAACATAAAGCAATTATTATGAATCAGCAATTATTTTTAGAATTTGACAGAATAACAAACATCTTTAAAACAATGCTTTGTGTGTATGTGTATGTTCGTGTGTGTGTGTGTGTGTGTGTCTGCATGTGTGTGTGTGTGCGTGTGTAGGAGAACTGGATCTAGAGGAGCTTAACTCATCCAGACAGAGTATTGAGCAGCGTTTGGTGGAGGAGTATAAGAACTGCACTCACTATCGTCAAACCCAGGCTGAGCTGGCAAAGATCATGCATGGCCGACAGCACAGCGAGCGACCCAAATCACGCTCCATCACTTACAACACCTCCTTTGGCCACCAGTTCAAATGGGTCTTAAAGAGAACCTTCCGGAACCTCATGCTCAACCCGCAGACGTCCATTGCCCAGGTAAGCGAGCTTTCTGGCAAGTTTGGTAAACTATGAGGTGAATTTTAATGTTCAGGTTAAATCTTTCATATTTTCAGATCTTTAAACTTTTTTACTGATTGTTTTACCAGATTGGAGTCACCATTTTCTTAGCCCTGATTGTTGGAGCAATATTTTTCGGCGTTAAAGATGATCAAAGTGGTATACAGAACAGGTAATACTGTACATTTGAACATGTATAAATTCTCTATGAACCAGACAAAAGCTGCTAATACTCATATATTCATCAGAAAAGCCTGACATGTAATGTGCGTGTGGACATAGTTTTATCCTGACTACTTTGTTTGGTGTGTGTGTCTGTGTGTGAGTGTGTGGTCTTGTGTGTGTGTGTGTGTGTGTCAATATGTGTGTGAGTGTGTGAGGCTTATGTATGTGTCTGTTTACACTGTATTAATTCTGTATTTTCTCAGGATGGGCGCTCTGTTCTTCATCACCACTAACCAGTGTTTCAGTGCCCTGTCATCTGCTGAGCTCTTCATTACTGAACGTAAACTCTTTGTGTAAGTGCAGGGATTTCAGAAAACACACACACACAGACTACATGATGGACGCTGCATACGTGAATGGCAGCTATCTGCATAGAAATCAAACAGTGATAACTACAGCAAAATAAGAGTGATAGAAAACTGTGGATTTTGATATTGTTATTGACAGGCATGAGTACATTAGTGGATATTACAGAGTCTCCACTTACTTCCTGACTAAAATCCTCTCTGACATCCTCACCCTGCGCACTGTGCCTGCCATCGTCTTCAGCTGTGTGGCATACTTCATGATAGGTAGCACACACACACACACACACACATAATGTGGAACCTTAACCTCAGTGTTTGTGGTTAATGCCTAGTTCAAGTTACAGTAAGCCTAAAGGTTTATATGAGTTTGAATTTTTTTTGTTGTTGTTTTTTGTTGGTTTTTTTTTTAAATCATTTCACAGGTTTCAAGGCCACACCAGATGCGTTCTTCATCTTCATGTTTTCGGTTGCCATGGCATCATACACTGCAACTGCTATGACAATGGCCATTTCAGCTGACCAGACCGTGGTCGCTATCGCCAACATCTTCATGACTATCAGCTTTGTCTTCATGATGGTGAGAAACAAGCTCTTTTTAAGCTTGACAAGAGCTTCTTCAGTGGTCTTTGTATGGTATAGTTGAGTGTACAGATATATTTGGATTGTAAAGTGTTACCAGTTAGGCTCTTGTCATGAGTTTTTGCTGGGAGGTAAATCAGCACATCAGAGGAAACCTTACACTGATGAATTATGCAGCTGATTTGTAGAATTGTTTGTTCAAAAATGTCATGGTTACATTGACAAGTTGTTTCATCAGTTTAACAAGGGTTACAAATGCCTAGTGCAGTTTTTAATTAATCTAGTCTGAATGCCTAACCCTGTAAAGAAGGTAGTAAATCAAACCCCAGCTCTCTCTCTCTCTCTCTCTCTCTCTCTCTTTGTGTGTGTGTGTTCAGATTTTCTCAGGGTTGCTGGTGAACTTACCCAGTGTAGCTGGTTGGCTCTCCTGGGTCAAGTATTTCAGTATTCCTCGTTATGCCCTGACAGTAAGTGAACGTCCTTGACTGTTATGGTTTTTTTTGTCTTGTCTAAGACAAATCATGTTAAAAAAATGTGTCATCAAAAACTAAGTCTCTCATATTAGAGTGACAAAGCCGTCTTTGCAATACCAGCGTAGCACAATTACATAGTTGTGAAGATTGAAGAAGAAGAAGATGATGATGATGATTGTGATGATGATGATGATGATGATGATGATTTATTCTTATCCAGGCTCTTCAGATTAATGAGTTTAAGGGACTGAATTTCTGTGAAGGCCTCCCTTCAGTTCCAGGATATAACAACACTCCCCCCCCTGGGCTGGTGTGAGTAACAATGTCAACAACAACATTAATATCTGTAATGTGTCTTATAACAATTTATTTAAAAATTAACACAGGCAGCAAATTGGCTCTTGTTGTTAGCACTACCTGTGCCATGGTGTAAGGATGTAATTGAGCAATGAAGCAATGGACAGATCAGAACATTTTTTATACTTATTGTTGCAGGTGCACTGGTGAGGACTACCTGAAGAATCAGGGTATTGATTACTCAATCTGGGGCCTGTGGCAGAACCATGTTGCCTTGGTGATAATGACTCTGATATTCTTGACCATTGCGTACCTAAAACTCCGCTTCATGAAGAAGTTCACATAGAAATATGTACATGCACACATTTTCACTCAGATACACTCAAAAATATTTCTTAACTGCTGAGATTAAGCCTTTTAGTGGCTCACTGAGAACAGAAGTATTCATCTAGATTTCTATCGTCAAAATTATCTTGAAATTCTTGTTTAGTTTAATAGCGACATTATTTATCGTTGAAAACATTTTCAAATGGTTTAAGACCATCAGACTCTCAAACTTTGTTTAAAACATAAGTATTTTGATATGACAAAATAATTTGCAATCTCTTCTTACAGAACAAATTATTTAAATTGTTTCTACTTTTGATGGTGTTATTAAAGTGTGTCTTGTAGTTTTCCTCTAGAATATACTTTTTCATACTTTTTTGTGAAGGCATTGTTTTTTGTTTACTGTTTGCAATTACAAAGTTTCCATTAAACAGTAATTAGAAATTTAAAAAGAGAGTTATTAATACCATGCAAAACTGCAACTTGGTGGTTGGCCATGAGTGGATTAATTACTCATCTGTTCATCTATCTGTATATGTATGTGTCTGTCTATCTATCAATCTATCTATCTATCTATCTATCTATCTATCTATCTATCTATCTATCTATCTATCTATCTATCTATCTATCTATCTATCTATCTATCTATCTGTCTATGTATCTGTCAGTCTTAATCTATCTATCCATCTAGATAGATAGATAGATAGATAGATAGATAGATAGATAGATTTAAGAAACAAAAATTACTTAGAGCAGCTTTTCTCAGCATTGCAATACTCAGTGTTAGGGGTCTATTTTTGTGCAGAGAAGATATATATTTATGGTACCAAAATCTAGACCTGCATCTTATGTTGAGTGGCATAATTTTTTGATGTGCCCATCTGAGTGCATGCACTTCTTTTCAAAAATTATTCCAGAAATTACCACGTGTTGAAAAAAAAATGTGTCAACATTAATGCCAGTCTGTTGTTTTGATCTCAAATGAATGTAGAGATTTTTCATCCTTTCCCCCCCAAAAGCGACAATGTATGACTGAAGTGTTGCTCACCTAAAGTGTAGGGGATAAAAGGCAGGAATGGTGTTGACAGTGATATACAACCATCATAACAAAGGTTTATAGAGAATAAAATGTTATTGTCATTGCGGGACCACGTCTGATCTAAGGAGAAGACCATCATCTCAACTGTCCCCAAAGCATAATGATATATTTCCTGTATGTTTACGAGATTCTTATCGTGTTTCAAAGTATCAACATAACCTAAGCCTACTCTACAATTTAAACATGCAGAAAAAATCTTGGATTTTTAAAGAAAACATTTTAATATTTTATGTGAGCCACCAAATTATGATTTAAAAAACCCGTATCAGATTACTGACTTGACGACACATTCTATTTTTGTTTTCTGTCATGCGCTATGAGTTGCCTTCGAACGTGTTGTGTATAACTTGGTATGCCAACATCCCCACCTGGTGGTAAGTACAAAATTGTTTATCGTTTCGTTCGTTTTCGGGAAAGTGGCGGAAATGGACGAAGATTGATCGCTGAGCAACAGTCTGTCATATAAACAAGGTCGCGGTCGCACAGTCATCTCACTTGTATAGTGACCATTGGAACACCTGCTGTATGCACGACGCAGTGCGCAGCTGACAGTTAAGGCAGTGATGTAGTTAGACACGGTTAAAACGAACCCTTGGAAAATACACTCGATCGAAACAGTACATATTGTGTTCAGGTATGTTCTCTCCTTTCCCTTTTTCCTGTTTCAGTTGAAACTACTTAATAATCCCAACGTGTCTGTCGTCATGTAGGATGCATATGTCACTAAGAGAAACTCCACAGGCATGTTGATTTTATGATAAAATTCACAGCTTGTGTTTGATGTATGTTAAGGCTCTCTTGCAACTGAAAAGCTTTATTGGCAATCGCTGTTTACAGATTTCTCTTAACTAATGTCTCGTAAGTGAAAAATGGACTGTTTCTGTATTGTTTCCTATTTTATTGCATTTTATGTAGGATTCTGCAGCACTCATATTTAGCTTGTAGTACAAAAGTTGATGCTGGTTTGCTGATTCGTAATTTCCTCTAGGTGTATTTGGAGTGTTGCTTAACGTGATCGAAAGTGCTCGGACAGTGAACGAAATCAAACTAAGAATTTAATATGCACAAACAATTTTATTTGTTTAGAACTCATTCAAACTACCTTTAAAATACCCGGGTGGCACCCCCGTTTAATTCGATTATCGGCTCAGTGACATGCGGAGAGCTGTCTCTTGTGTGAATTCACGTGTTCTGTGTGTGCTCCCAGCATCTAAAGATCATTTAATCCTCTTTCACTCCTGCACGGACACGTGGATTAACATTACCTTGCTGGTCTACCACAAAAAATAGACACATTCAAAGCAATGACGCAAGAAGTTGTTTGAATTCTTGGACCAGTGTCTTCAGGTTCTAACACTATATATATATATATATATATATATATATGTGTGTGTGTGTGTGTGTGTGTGTGTGTGTATGTATATATGTATATATATATTTGTGTGTGTGTGTGTGTGTGCGTATGTATGTGTATGTGTATATATATTGTCTTATCCCCATTTTGAGGTGAGTTAGATTTAACTAAAACGTGGATATGTTCATGGGAAGGAAGCAGTGCGCATCAGTGCATTCATTTGCATTGGACAGAAATATCAGTACAAATGTTTTGGCATGATCAGCGGGTGTAGGCAAGACCTGTAGGAACATGCTGAATCAACAGAGCAGGGTCCAATACATAATCCCTAACCACCTAGAAAAGTGCTCTGAGGTGCTCTTTTTTGATTTCATTGAAATTTCCACTCTTTCCTAATGAGGTCATCCCACTATATTGCGCAAGGTAATCGAAAAACAACAGCTCGTTGCATTTTTTTTTTTCTGACTTCCACTTTCTCTGCACTCTCTCACTTTGTCTCCCTATGGTCCCCCCCCCACTGCAGTATTGATGGCTTTGCCAACATTGTTCAGCAGTCTCTTCCAAATCTCCTTACCGGCCAGTCAATCATCTCTCTTCCTAACTACATGTACTCCATTTGTTTTTCCATCCTCTCTCTCTCTCTCTCTCTCTCTCTCTCTCTTCAAGTAGATGGTAAAAGTAGGTTTCCTTGTTTTGTTAGAGTGCCAGTTCAGACCTACCCAAGATGATGAGAGAATGTCTTCAGTTCCTGATTGAGCCAGCTAAGAAACTAAAGATTCGCCTGAAGGTACAGTCAATCCAGCCTGTTGGTGCAGCTAGATTAAAGGAGATGCTTTATGAGAGTTGTGACAGCTTCTGAAGCAGATTAAGGCTTAACTTCTGTTCATATCTATCTATCTATCTATCTATCTATCTATCTATCTATCTATCTATCTATCTATCTATCTATCTATCTATCTATCTATCTATCTATCTATCTATCTATCTATCTGTCTATCGCATGCACACACTTATACGCATACAACTATGTATGTGTACTTATCTATTGTATTTATATACAGTTAATTTTTTGCCCACAGGAGTCTCGGAAGAGGGTGAAAAATGTAAAGAAAGAGCCACTAGTGGAGAGTCAGCTTTTCATTATGGAGCTGGCCAGAGAACTGAACAGGATCTGCCAGGTATGCACATCTAATCACAGTCACTCTTTCAAACTGCTTTCATGCCATCTATTTCCCTGATCCTGTCTGTCTCCTGCAGAGATCAGACGTTCTCGCACACATCTGGACCTGTGAGGATGTTTGGCCCCCTCATGTATGTCGAGAATTCATTTTAAGTTTGGCTTCAATGCTGGATAACAAGGTCAGTGGGCATGAAAGAAACTGATATGTTGTCTGACTCATAAAATAAAAATCAGACATGTTCACATACACCTCAAAGGGTTCACCTGCCCACCATACAGTTTACAGGCCAAAGAATTTCTTCCATTCATATTTAAATTTAATAATTCCACATTTTTTCAGTTTCCGCGATATTTCAAATTATTCTTGTGGTGCTGGGAGTGTTTCCTTTAGAATTTTAGTAATTGTTACTGTAATGACTTAGTAGTTGTTTATTTTACATTTTATTTCATATATACTTTTTTCTCAAAATGAATGCTAAGGACAAACATGACTAATATTCATTTATGGGGATATAAGTGACAGTGTTGTCCTTTAAACTTGTAGAATTGATCTGTTTATGGCTATTCTCTCGTCTTCAGAACTGATTAAAGAAATGAAAGAGATTGATGGCTGCTTATCTGCTATTCCTAATGTACTACAAGGAAAACATACATCTTAACCTTTTCTACATTTTTACAAACACACATTTTCACACATGTATGCAGTAATGAACAGGATAGTGCCATTTCAGTCAGTGGTGTTGAGTGTTTTGGTTGGTGGATTAAAAGGGTGTCTGTTGTGTAGGAGAGCCCCTCACGGGATGATTTCAGTGTGGAGAAGCGAGACTGGAAGGGCCATCTGCTGAGCATGTTGGAACAGGGTGGTGAACATGACATGGGTCCCTCCAAGAGGATCATCATGGACTGGACCAGAGGACTTAAGCTCAGGCACCCAGTAAGTCTGGAGAACAACTGAACACACATGATATAGTAACGGGAGTTTTGAGTATTACGCTCTATCAAAAGATTATATTGGAGATATCAGAGTGGAGAGTCATAGAGGACACTCCAATAACTAATTTACAAACACTGTCTGTGCCTGTTTGATTAGAGGATTTACATCCAATAGGATTTTTATATGATGATTCATGCCAGTTGTTTGTAACTGTCATTCAGTCACTGAGTATCCCCTGTGTGTCTCACTATTTCATATTGATTATAACTTAAAGCCGGTCTTCTTCACTTCCTTGATCAGAGCTCAGTGAAAACTGGTTTAGATAACTCCTTGGTGGTTGTGTTAACAGCAGTCTTGTTGTGATTGTTTAAGAAATGACTTCAGTTGTGTAACTGTCAGGGGTGAAACAAGGGCACACCGCCATTCTCCTCCTCCCCTCTTTCACCCTACTCCTGACTGATTAAGATATTAAGTCTGCTATGATCCTCTTGTCCTCTCTTTGTCAGTCTCTGGTGTTGGTGATTACAGACAACCCTCACTGACCCACTTTTGTCCGTTACAACACGCAGCTCACCTGCCACTCTGTCATGTTTACTCTGACAGCATGAAAACAATATAAACAGTAGCGTACACTGTGAAATACACAAGAAAGAAATTATGTGTTACTTTCCATGATGGTGTAATGTACTTGTGACTGTTTTCTCTCTCTCTCTCTCTGAAACAATATTTACTTCTCGTCTTTCCAGACTGGTATCTGGCCAGGGGAGCCAGTGCTATTGATGCTAGACGACCTGGAGACTCAGTGGAAGAGAGGCCGTCTTCCCAACTTACTGTCGGCTATGGAATTACTCATATGGGCTGTGCTTGGGGAACATCTGGAAAAGGTTTACAGTCTCTACTGTCCCAAAAAGCCATCACCAGATCATAGCCCATCATTTCACATGTTCACATGTTTGAAGGTTGAAGACCTCCAACCATGGCCCTGTCACAAACCTTGTGATGATTTGTGCTGAACATTCTTCAAGCACTCAGCTTTGATAAGCACTACGTCACTTATAGTGTAACCACAGTTTCTCTTTAATACATTGAAAAAGAAGACTAAGTGATCTTCTGATGTTTGACAGTGCCTTGCATTAGTGAGAATTACAGAAATACTTATGTGCTTTTCTACACTTGTGTGTTTGTCAGGAGGCCATTCCACAGCTGTGGCTCCTACAGACTCAGAAGACACAGAGGACTGGTGAGTCTGACTCTTTCATTAAAATATCATATCACACTGAAGTCCTGTATCTGTGTGGTTCTCCCACGTCAAATAATTGTTAATGTCAAGCCAGTCATGAATGGTGGTGTGTATCCACTTATATCCCTCATGGAGCCCTTTTTAAACATCTCATATAAAAATGTGTATAGATAGAAGAATATGGTGAACAAGTAGTCAAGGGTGGAAAGAGTTGACAATGATAAGGAACCAAATTGTCCTGTGCTAATTCAGTGTCTCATTACTGCTCACAGATACATGTTACATCCCGCACATCGGTAAGTGTCAGCTTACACTGGTTACAGCTACAATAATTACGGTGTTGTATTACTGTGGCCCCTGGCTTAACCATCTCTGTGCTCTTTACAGTGTGGAACTGGATCGCTGACGCTGCAGGTTTGTCTCTTATTTACTTCCATATCCATAGTGTGGTACCAAGAGCTGTAGACTCAGGCACTGGGAAATTGTTTTTAATATGTCATGTAATTTCGTTTATACTGTTTATTTTATATCATATTTTGCCACAGGTGTTGGGCTGCCTCTTTAATTTAAGGGTCATTCCGTGTCCAATCAGACAGAATCCAGGAAAGTCGTTGCAGCACTGTCTCAGATTTTGTGCCAAGTTTGTCTATATAATGTTTGGGTCCCAAACTAAGGCCTGTAAAATATTTTTGTTAAATTCCAATGTTTTTATTATTAGTATTATTATTTTAGCCTTGGATATTTCTTAATTTTTAAACTCACAGAAACGACTTATTTAGGATGCCATGTTTGGGCATTAATATCTTGAAAAGTATTTTTCCTAGCCTTACCAAACTTTGTAGGATGGAAGACAAACCATTAAAAGTTTGTACTGCATGCATATTGATTTTCTATAAGGACCTAGACTTGGAAAAAAGTGTCCTAAACAACAGTTATATTGACTGTATTATAAACCCATTTTTTGCACCCATATGGTACCAATCATTTCTTCAAATACAATCTTTTATTAATTTTGTGTCAATATTTGAGGTCTCTACCACTAATGGACATGAAGATATTAAGAATAAAACAAGGTGTGGTAGCATTTTTTGGTCATTTTCATAGGACCAAAATGGTATGTGGGGTAGAAATAATAATGATTGATATCATATTGGTGCAAAAATGTGGGTTTGTAGCACCCTCAATATCAGTCTTGTTTAGGAATTTTGAAATAATATCAAGGGCTGGAAAAACATGAAAACATAGGATTTGAACAGAAATATTTTACAGGCCTTGGTTTTGGGACCCGTTCTTGACATAGAGAAGGTTTGAACCAAATCTGAGATGGATCTGCAACAACCTTATCTGATTTGACACAGAATGACCCTTAAGCATAGTTAAGCTGGTGAAAAAAAATGCCCACAGAAATTAACTCTATTTATGCTGTTAAATTTTGTTAACCTGCAGTGGAGGTGTACCTTGACCCAGAAACGGCAAACCCTAGCCTAGTTCTCTGTGATGACAACAAACGCATGCGCTGCGGCCTGGACAGGCGAGAGGTTCCCAACCACGGGCGACGTTTCAACGGCTGGTCGTGCGCCTTGGGTTCGGAGGGCTTTACCTCGGGCAGACACTATTGGGAAGTGGAGGTGGGTGACAGAGACTGGCGACTGGGAGTGGCCAAGCAGTCAGCCATCCTCCAAGGCTACAAATCCCTCAATGTGCAGACGGGTTACTTCACGCTTCGCCTGGAGAGGGGGGGTGAGCTGAAGGCTCTGACTGTCCCCCCGACCCCTTTACCTCAGAGCCTCATCCCTCAGAGGGTGGGAATCTATCTGGACTATGAGGCAGGCCAGCTTACTTTTTACGACATCCGTAGACGCACACGCATCTATACGTTTAACGAGACGTTCACGGAGAAAGTCTACCCGGTGTTCGGCACGGTGGAGATCATGAAGGAGCTGGTTATCCGGCCAGCGGGTATCAGGGATCCATGCCTCTGCCCAGGCCAGTGTCTCTGGGCCTGACTGCAAACATCTGATCATCAACAACCATTTACATGCAGATACAGATAGATTATAATCTTATAATCAGATGCAGATAGATTATAATATTATGGTAGTCAGCAAATACCTCAGATTCTCAATTCTGATGTAAAAACCTGTACAAATTGTTGCATAAGCCCATGTTTTTTTCTGTACACTTATCCATTTATCTGTATATTTATGAGGTCATGTATATGCTCATGTGTAATAACTTGTAAAGCACACTTTTTATTACCAATAAACAATTAAAAGTGTTCTACAGGTTTTCTTCATGTTCTGCTCAGAGAGATATCAGCCATTTTCCTCTGGTATATATTTGTAATAACTGTTACCACTATTTAACACTGTATTGTACACCAATATTACAGTTCCAGTGTCTTTAAAGAATAAGTAAAGACTCTACATTGGACCATAAGTGAGAAATGTGTTTATTTATTAAGTGCAATTGGTTGACATGCCGGACAGAAAAAATACAACTTAAAAAAATCAATGCACAGTGTGAAAAAATGGTCAGCAAAAACATCACCTGTGCTAAATTTTGCCTATGGTCTTTATGTGGTGATAAATCAGAGCCAGTTACATTTATCTTCTATATCCTGTCCAAATCTGCAATGTCCTAAAATTTAGTTTGTGAAACTTTTGCGCTTTGCACTAAAACTATTTTAAAACAGGTACAAAAGCTCAAGGCAGTATTTGAAATTTAGAGTTAAGTTAGTAGATAAATAAAAAAAAAGCATATTTGTCTTCAAAGATAGGTAGATTGAAGGAAAAAAAATACTTAACTAAAGTGCACCTAGCTGCTTTTGGATGTCCTTGACATAGCATATAAACTCTGAAAAGCTTTCTAAGCTAGTGATCTTAGAGGGCAAGCTGTTTAAACATACTTGAAACCCTTACTAACATTTTGATAATCCTGAACAATAACTAAACAAAATGAATGTATTCAATCGTTTCATATGTTCAAATGATAAGAAGTATGACTGTTGAAATGTAAAAATATCAAAAGTGTAAATATTTAACACTACATAAAAAAAACATAATATTAAAACAAACTTGAGATGAAGTCAGTCAAAACTGAATCACATTTCATACCACTTCATACAGTCTTGAAACAGCCGAAAGCCCTCACAATAATATCATTAACAGTAACTGCTGTAAATTGAATTTCCACTGTCTCTTATCTCTGTCTCTTTGTCCACTGAACTAATATCGTTCATTACAGAAAACAAACAGCCCAATATTCAGTCTGATGCAAAAGCCATGCAAATCGATCACCTCTCACGGTCACCCAAGATAAAAAGGATTTTTCAAAAAAGAAATGTTTCTTGCAAAAAGGCAGAGTATTCATCTGTACAACACCATTTCAGTGTATCCTTATATTCAGTGTGATACCAGTGGGCTTGTCCAAGCACTATGAAGACCAGCTGAAAACCACGCCCTCCTCTTAACTGACTTCAGGAGAACTGGCCATAGTTCAGGCTTGGTAGTATTGCTTCTCTATCTTCTTAGTAACACTGGTGCTGGAGACCACACCTCTCTGTACCATCTCCATCTGTCGAGTGATAGTGCCGCTGGACTGAGAGGTCTGCGTGCTTATCATCATCCCGTCTGGATAGGTAGAAAAACAAACAAAAACAAAACATGTCCAATCAAACATAAGGTGTGATATATCAACCAATATAACCACAAATTAGATGTTATTTTGTGCCTTTTCACAGAATGTGGTATATGAGACTGACTAGAAATCTACCAAAACTACTGCTTATTTTTCGATGTCTGTCATCATGAATAATAAATAATCAAGAAATTTTTTCAACAGGATTTATTTAGTCATTTAATTACAGAATTGTTTTTATGTGTACAGGCATATGTTGGAAAATATGTGTGAGAAGAAAGCTGAGAAAAATATACACTACCTGAGAAAAAGGGTTCATTGAACATACTGTGGCTGACATTGGTGACTGTGCTGACCTCTCCTGGCATGTTAAAAACCTCTCTTCTTGTTATCATGGATTGGTTGTTGTACATGGATGAAGACATGGATCCTGTACGAGAGGGAAGACACGAAGATGAACTTGAAGAAAGATAACAATGAACTGGAGTACTGGAAACATGAAATGGATCCTAAAATAGTTTAAACACTTGTTTTGAGCATGTAATGATTACATATTATCGTACGTCTTATGGTACCACCAATAATACCTACTCTTCACATATTTGGCAGTTGTTTGTGGTGCATTTATTTTCTACTGTGAGAAATTTACTTCTTTTATTTCATTTAATTCTTACTTCTTAAACTCTTCACTGTAATTTAATTTTTTTATTACACAAATAGTAGTTTAAATATAATAATGATCATTTTTAAGATGTAATTCTAACATAATTATGCTTGCACAAAACACAGCTGATATATGAAATGCGATTGCTTATTCTGTACAGAAAATCTGCTACGTGAATGGAGAATCTAAAGTCAAATACCTCCATCCTGAGACTCAATGGTAATGATGCCTTCTCTCTCCGGCCCAAAGCCTTGAGTTGTCTGGGCTTGAACTTTGAACTTGTAGGGTATGTTCTCCGTTAAGTCATTCACTGTCAAACTCGTTTCTGCGTTAGCCCCACTGACCTGGAAGGTGCGGACATCTCCTGCAAAATGTGAGAGAGACGTATGATAATACTGTTTTTAAAAAGCACAAGGCAAAGAGAGACATCACAAAGCTTAAAGCTGCAGCTTGCTGACCATCAGTTCTAAGAGAAAAGCATGTGATGGTGGACGTGTGCTAGACATGAGACCCCGGCTCCTGCTCTGTGACATGTGTCGCCCTAGTTTACATTAAGGCGGAGATTATTAAAACGGTTGGGAGTGTTGATATGTGCCAGACTGTGAATCTAGAACTGGTAAGAATGGGAAGGAATGAGAAATGTGAGTAAGTCTACCAGTACAGGCCATGTCCTCACTACACAGAGGTCAGTAGAAATTATCCACTCCTTACCTTCCAAGACACAATAAAGCACTATATAGATTTTTTTTACAGCAGCCCTAATTAACCCACCTCCTCCATGTAGTTGTTCACAGGTTACCACGTAGCCCAGAATTTCTCCATTGGGTTTACGTGGTTTTTCCCAGCTCAGCTGCAAGGCCTCTGGGCTCAGGGCAGTGAAGATCAATGGCCCTGGGGCACTGGGTGTACTCAGGGTGAATGGAGATCCTGGAAACAACAACACAAATAGTGATTAGCTTGTGCCAGACACATCAATTAAATGAGCCAGATGGTATGTCTACCCTGACATTATCTGACTTTTTTATTCAGAGATTGCCATCTGTGATTTGCTTTTCAGCTATTACACTGCATTAAGTCAAATGACATGCAAAACTGCTCATACAAATCATAGTTCAGGCAAAACTCTGAGATTTATTTATAGAGTCTCAAGTCTCCATGTGAGTGATTGCAAATCCAAATATAACATTTTGCTTGCTATGTCCTCAGCTGTATGCAGTCTAACAAAATTGAACAACCTTTCCACACATAGGCTATAACTAACCAGCAGTTGCACACTCGGTGGTTACAAGTGACCGAGCAGGTCCAAATGATAAGGATATATGATGAGACAGAATTCGTCACCTGGCACAGGGCTGAGGGGACTCTTGGGATCTACGGCAGACTCGATGGTGATGACGCCTTCTCTCTCTGGGCCCCAGCCCTCCTGGCTTTGGGCTTTCACTTTGAAGATATAAGAGTGATTAGGAAGGAGGTCCTGTACAATCACTGAATTCTGTCCTGGGTTGGTAACATCAATCCGTTTCATCTCACCTGCAGGGGAATAAAAGAGCACCATAAAAAATCTTTTTTACTCATTTATTTTTGATGCCTGGCTACTACCACTTTAGGCGTACTACACTGAAAGCTAAGTATAAACCAAACAATTTTCAGGTTCAAGCAAAGACAAGGCAAACATCCCATAAAAGACTAAAGTCAGACTGCAAAGAACATACTGACCACCATTGAGTAGCTGGTACAGCACACAGTAGCCCAGGACCTCTCTCTCGCAGTGTGGCTCCTGCCAGCTCACCTTCAGAGCTGTGGGTCCCAGTGCAGAGAACACCAGACGTGTGGGTGTGTCGGGCACCCCAGGGGTCATTCGTGTTTCTGAAGGTCAAAGCGCACATGAATTTAGAACATAGGCAAAAGCTCATGGGAACAGTTTGCTAGAGCATTGTGAGAGCAGTAACAGGAGAGTTACAAAGACCAGGTTAGCATAGATGAAACCAGGTGCACGTGTATGAGTAAGGGTGGAATCGCATTTCTAAACTTTAATCTGAATAAGAAAAATACACACACACACACACACACACACACACGCACACACACATACACTGATTTATTCATAAATCAGTGCCACATAGCCCATCTCTGCCCTCACACCAAGCCACAACTAGATATATATATTGTATCGATATTTAATAATACTTTGATTAGTAAAGATTAAGAGTACAATTACTACTCAAATAATTTCAGCAATTACTGAGGGTTTTTTTTTTCATATCCTCTGTTTGAGTAACTCCACATGTATGATTTTCACACTAATTGCTTTCTTTCCTCCTTCACGTTTCCTTAATAAATAGTAGAACACGTCTAATCATGTGTCATATCATAAGCTTGGACTTCATTGGGCAGTGGTGTGAGGGTTCTATTGGGCTATGAATACACTCACCCTGAAGCACCCTGTCAAGGTTCATCAGAGCGTCGTTTACATCTTCCGACTGTGTGCGTGCCCTGGAGGTCACACTGTAGCTGGCCATACTCTTGCTGTAGCTATAGCCACCTGAGAAGGCATTGAGCAATAGCACAGACACCCCAATGGGTGAAACGTAGCGAAGAACATCGAATTTCAGCAGAGTGGTAAAGAGAAAGTGGAGAGAAAAGAGTTGCGACAGTCAGCAAAGGATTCTTACCCAAGCAATGGAAAAATGCAGCAACACCTCACAGCAAACTGAAATAAACATCTCTGCCATTAACCCAAAGCATTAATGCCTATAAAGCAGTGGTGGTCAATCCTACTCCTGAAGTGCCACTCTACCACAGGATTTTATTCCGGTCCTAATCACACACAACTGGTTCAGTGAGAATGTGAGCGAGAACGTGAGTATTAGAAAGTGTGCTTTATTGGGATTAGAACAAAAGCCATCAGGAATGAATATGTAGGATGTTCAAGAAGAGGGTTAGCAACATTGAAAGTAAAAAACTGCTGTCAAGTTGTGTGCATATTCTTACTCAGGCCGTCAGCGAATCCACTTGGCATGTCGCCCATAACAATTGAGTCTCTCACACCATCGTGTTCATATAAAGCCCTGTTCTCAGAGCGTTTCCTCATGATGACTTCCTCCTGTAGGCGTGGGGAGCCTGGAAAAAAATAAAGGTTTTTATTTTAGTTGGCCAGAAAGATCAACAAGCCTTTTGAAGACCTAGCCTTGTAAGAGTGCTCTTGGCCCAATACAGGACTGACCCCAGACTGCCCCTGAAGCAAATTTGAGAGGATTAGAGTAGATATTAACTGTGCGACCAATTTTCCTCATTCTGCTCTCTGGTGGACATATGGCTGAGTGGACTACAGTGCTTGAATCATGACTTGACTCCTTTCCACACTATGACAAGGTAGTAGGGGAATGAGCTTTCAGAGGAACATGGGGGAAGGGTTTGAGGGACTATTTTAAACTGGACCTGTTGGGCCTCTAGTACCTTTTGAAAACATATAGGTTGTGGTGCTCTCCAGGGTACCCCCAGTAGGTGAGCGCAAACTGTAGTTGGAGGATGATGCACTCATGTTGCGCGTCAATGATCCCCCTCCACCAGGAAACAGGAAATTCTGGTCCCATTTGCCATTAATGATCTGGTCTGGGGAGAGAATGGAGACAGAATGAGAATGCAGTTTGTAAACTTTGATTAGCCTTTGGTATGAGTATAATTTTGAGGGACAGAAGAACAGGTTAAGGTTACGGTTAAAATTAGCTTGTCTTCAGCATTCCCTCAAAACCACTGCTATACCTTGTCCGTTTGCCACAAACGATTTAGAACTGAAACATTCAGTTGACAATTTCCAAACTATGGACATGACCATGAAAAAACACACAACACGTAGGCTTATCCCTAAGAAGAGAACACATATCTCCTCTGTTCCAGAGAATTCCTTGCCATAAGCTCCAGCAGTAGCAGCAGAGGTTCCAGTAGCATTGGCAATGCTACAACCTCAAGTCACACTTTGAGTGTGGTAGGCTGACAGGGCACAGACCCAAACCTTCATCTGTCCATTCTCTGTCCATCACCAACTATGTGGTCAATACACTTCAGGATGAATGAAGGCAGAAGCAAGGCACCAGCTAGCATTCTGAAAGGCTAGCTCGCATAAGGATATAACTGAACGGAGGGCACTGGTGCTGGCCGGAGGTTGTCATGCTGTCTAGCGGTGGAAACCTTCACCTTGAAGAGGAGTCTGGGCATGGCTAGGTTGGCCTGGCTCCTCACTGGACTCCGTGTCTGTGCTCCTTCTCTCATGGTGAATGATGTCAGCGGGCAGTTTCCAGGATACCTTCCGCAGATCCAGACCATCGCCAACCAGCTGAACATGTTTCCAGCGCAAGCCTTTTTTCAATCGGGGTTGGGGGAGCAAGCACGCATGAAGGAGTTTTTTGACTGGCTGCAGTAAGACTCGGGAGTTTAAGCAACAGCAAGCGCAAAGCAAACAGTTTGAGGGAGTGATGGGAAGAGAGGAAGACCTGCGCACCATTTAGAGAAGTGATATTCAAAAGAAGCCATGAGACTCACAGGTCCCTCAAGAATTTATTTGAACCAACACCTATAACACCTGATTTAACTTATGAAGTCATTCCTTGTCTCAAACAGAGCAGCTAGTTGTTTAAATTAGAATTTGTAGCAAACAGTTGGAACAAATACCCAAGGAATCCTCAAACGACACAGAAAAACAGCTTGCTGGACTCCTCAGAGGACTAATTGAAATATACAAAAGAAACAATGCATTTTTTGATCTTGTCTGTCCAAATATACATCATCTTTTGAAGAAGAAACAGGGAAAACGTTCCCTAAGACCATCCAACAATAAGTCATTTCCAGTAGGGAACATAAAAATATGATTATGAAAGGATACAGCAACCCAGTTCCAAAAGGAAAGGAGAGAGGAAAGCAAGAGCAAAGTCTTGTACACCATTTCTATTCAGGTGGAAGTGTTTCTCCAATCACCTGGTTCAATGTGAAGTGATGATTGATATTCAATTTTATAAAATGTGATTGGCTGCTCAGCACTGATGATGCAGATATCATCTCTGAGTGGTTGAGAATGTGTCGCAGCAAAATAAAGCCAGCTTACAGAGGCAAACACCACTCAACAAAACTGCTCAACACCAACTTTCAAAAAATGGAAAGCATGCATAACAAATGGACAGTAACACTTAACAGATTTACTGACCAAAATTTTTAGATTACCACAGCGACATTTTTGTAGCTATATGAAGTTTCATGATAGAGATCTGATGTGTATTTTTTGGATAGTTTGGGTTTTCTAGACCACGCTTAAATATGTTCTGAAATACAGGCTAGCCAGTTAAAATATGACAGGTGCCCCAAGACAGCGATGTTTTGTAGATACCAACCTTCGTCAGACATGCTGGGTCTCTTACTGCCACCAGGCGAGCGCAGGACCTCATTACTGTACATAAGGTAGCTGTCATACTCCTCTCCAGCCTCTGCATCCACAATGGGAATATCAGGAATGATGGGAACTGTGGAAGGGAAGGGTCAACACAAAGAGGAACTAGAATCAACAAAGGCAATATTAATAGATCTTTAGATATTCACCAGATACACTCTTCGTGGCCTGGGTCACTTCATTATCAACTGAGTTCATTTTAATGGAGTAAAAATTCAAAATATCAATTAAAAAACATGAATGGGAAATAACTGAAGTTACTGTTACACTTACTGATTCTACAGAACTGAAATGGATCCATTTGATCCATTCTGTTTTCTCCTACATTGTTATAGGCCTATTCCTTATGGTAGCTTCTACCAGTAAAATTGCCTTGATGATTCCTTTGAACTTACTGGACATAGGTCTATTAGGCTGTGTTGCAAGGTTGATGGTGGCATCTCTGAATGGACCCCAACCCACTTTGTTGCGAGCGCGCACTTTGTAGCAGTATGTCTGAGATGGCTGCAGGTTCTCAATGAGCAGCATGCGTTTCTTAGGGTTGTCAATCTTCACCTTTTTAGAAGCACCTATTGGCTCTAGAAATAGTTGAACGGGTTTAACTGATATTAGAGAATAATGGTTACAAAGATTAGGGTGAACTTTTGACACCTTGCAGATGTCCAGAATACCATAAGAAATTAAAAAAATGGTAATTTAATATCAGTCCATTAATCTACTTAAATACATATTTACAATACATATATAGATTTAATGGCACTTATCAAGAGGCTTCTTGTCTGTAACTTTGGATGCAGGAAAGTGATGAAAAGTGGAAAACACTCACTGCTGTCCTCATCAATAGGTGTGTAGATGACCTCATATGATGTGATGACGCCATTCGGCTCCGCAGGCTCCGCCCAGCTAAGTTGAGTGACAGTGGGGCTGATGACATTGAAAGCCAGGCGACCAGGCTCACTTGGCACTGATGGAAGCAGAAATATGGATGAGTTCACAACAGAATTAGAGACATACGTCTTATCCCATAATTTAAAGCTGCTTCTACATTTAAATGAGAACCAGAACAAACTCGTTTAATCAAGCTCAGGATTCTCTTAAAGTCATGAAGCCAATTTTTCAGTGTATATATCATCTAGAGAAAGTAGAATATCTGGCAACACAAAGAGCACATAAGAGATGTCTGACAGAACAAAAATCTGCAAAGTTACTGGTCTATTTTCAAGTATAACTGAGTTTTACCATCTTCCAATGTCTGACATGGCACTATGTCACTGTAGTGTCCATCTGTAATGGCATTGTATGCACAAACACGCATCTCATAATCGCAGTAAGGGTACAGGTTGGTCAGCTCTGCCTGCGGATTCTTCACATTAGCTATCTGAGCATCCTCTTCGGGGTCTCCATAAATCCAGTACTTCACCTAGAAGAGGAGTTCACAGGTTGTTTTTTTCACTAGGCTGTTTTTTGGGTTTGTTTGTTATTTTCAATTTTATGGCAATATTTGTGAAAACGTTCTCTCTTACTTGACTGGTGACAATAAATGAGTGTATAACAACCCCCCCCCCCCCTTTCAAAAACGTGCTGGACGTCTATCTTAGGTTATCTGTTTGGGAGACTCTTCCTCCAAAGCTGTTCTGCTTCAAGGGAATATTTGGCTCTGGTTCTTTCAAGACAAACTGAAACCGCATTACATTCCTCACTCAGGCGCACCCAGTAAATGCATTCCAGTGGATTATCTGTGGCAAATTCCAAGATTTTACGACTAACCGATAACACCCCTCTCCCGATTCCTGTCTAGAAATCTGGTCTGAATTAGAAAGGCACAAAGTCTTGCAGTCTGGACCTTTCTGTACATTATACCTTATAGCCCAGTGCACTACTTATGGGTGTCCAGTTCACGCGAATGCTCTTGGGGCCAGTGGCTGTGGCTTTGATGTTGTCAGGAGAAGGAAGGCGTCCACCAGGTGACGTTGCTGACTGTTTGACGAAGCCCATAGACACTGGGACATCCCAATCTTTGTTATCTTGATCTAACAAAGCATAACATCTGTCAGTGAGTACAAAAAATCTTTCTATGCAATTATGTTGCATTATTATTATTTGTCATACTGTATAAGCCAATATGTCTTAAATGACTAGATATTCTGTAAGCATTTGTCACTATTTCCTTCAATGCTGCCGTGCCATTTATCTGAAAACCTCACAGTAATTGAAATCTCAATGGTATCTCAGTTGTTTATATGCTGATTTTGTCATATGGACTGTTCAACATAATTTTTCATGGGCTTACCAGGCTGTATGACATTAACCAAGGTAGTCCTCCTCTCTCCCATCAGAGAGTTGGAGCTTGGGTCAAAAAGCTCCAGTTGGAAGCTCTCAGGTTTGACAGGCCCTGGATAGGTCTGAGGCTCGATGACAATGTTCTTTTCTGACTCGCCAGGGCTGAATTTAAGTGGTTTGGAGATTTCAAAACGGGAGGCCTTGTTGGTACGCCAGTGCACAGTAGAGGGGCCCTCCGTGTTTCGCATGCGGACCACCGGGATGGTGTAGACCGGGTCAGCTGTGTTGAAGGTCTGAGTGCTCTTCTTGAACATCACAACACTGGGCTCTGCATTGAAAAAAAAAAACAACAACAAAAAAACCCAATGTTTATAACAGCTTTTACACTCTCACAATCATCCATCATACAATTTCCTCACCCAATACAGACTAGTTAAAAACAAACAAACAAACAAGCAAAAATTGTTAAGGGATATAGGGATTATCTCTTTGACTTTACACTCACCTTGCTGATCACTGATAGTAACAGTGGTGCGTGGATATCGTCCAAGTTTGGCTCCCTGTCGTGGGTTGCTGAGGTCCATGACAAACTGCTTGACCTGGTTGTCTTCCAGAAGGCCGTCTCCTTCCCCGAGCTCCAACAGCTGCACAGCCACGGTCTTTTCAGTCTCTCCAGGCTGGAACATCAGGTCCCCTTCCTTTGATATATAGTCCTGCAGACATTAAATTATAGGTCAGCAAGTGGACTGTGAAATCAGTCTTAGAAACTTCAGTTAGATCAGAGATATAGTCATAATTATTGTATTGTTACTATGACGTGGCAAAGACAAAAAGAAGGGAATTTGATGGTTGATATGACAAAGTCTACTTCACAAAGCACAGACTGGTGAACATGAAAGACTATCAAGCCGTTATGTTAAATATTAACAATTTCTCTCAGAAACCTGGACTGCTGCGTGGCAGACAAAGTCTTATATGTAATTCCTTGCAAACAGCACAGCAAACAGACAGTGACTCCATTTAATGACTGAACATCTAAATGTTCTACAAAATATGATCATACACTAATATTATTACACTTTTACTGAATAAAATATTAAAATTAGCAAGTGACAAAAGCTTGCCCTTTGATGAGATCAGGACAAAATCTTGGCCAAACGTAGACCAGTGGCTGGTAACGAAAAGGCTAAGTCTAGCTAACCATACCTTTTTATCCTTGGCAGTGAGATCACGAGTGCGATAGGAGACTTGTGTTGGACCATCCTCAAGGATTTCCCGACTGATGGGAATGTTAGCCACCCGTTCCTGTCGACTGTAGGTGTATGAAGGCTGCAGGAAGGTCAAGATACTCTTGGCTGTGAGAGAATAAAGTAAAAACATACATAAACACACACATTACACACTTGTTTAGCCTCGCCTTGCTTGGTTAATGCTGGAGTAGCCTAAGCATTTTGTCGAATGCTAACGTCATACTGTCCACATTTTCAGTCATTCATTCGTTTATCCTCGGAATTTATTTCAAATACCCTGATACCTTTCCACTAGCTTTCTTGTTGAAGAGGGCAGCTAAGCTTTACAAATGCACCAAAAGCCCTTCAGAAGTTACCCTTGAATGAACCTTGCCTAATGTTTGTGACCAGTTCTCACCGTGATCCTTGATGATGGTAATATTGACAAAGCGGCGGCCGAGTTCAGCAATGCCAACAGGTACATCCAAAGCCTCCACCTGCAGCTGCTTCTTGTCATCATCCTCATCTTTGACAAAGAGAGGTACACGAACATCCACCAGCTCCACATCCTTCTGCATCTCCACAAGCCCTGTGGCCTCTGCAGAGCCAAATCATAAATATGGGAGGGTATGTACCAACAGCACAAGTTGCTCTAACGTCAGGAGTTGGGTTTGGTTATACCCAAGTTCAGTTCATTCAGGTAATAAATGTATCTCCTGTCTCCCAAACAGAGATTCAGTCAGTTACATCTGTTATGTTTTAATAAATCAATTGAATTTCAATTGATTTCCTGAATTTTGAAATAATTTAGAAGACATTTGTGTATTGTATACATTCTAGGCTGTGTGTAGGGCACACACCTCTGTCCGTGGCCACAGTGTAGTAACCAGGCACGACTTTGAGATTACTGAAGCTCCCATTCTGAACATGCTTCTCAGTCAGTTTGACAATGTCAGTATAGCAGCCACGAGGTGCTGACAAAACTGTGTCGACAATAGCGTTGTCCTTCCTAAAGGATTAAGAAAAGACAAATTCATATTCATCTTGTTTACTCCTGTCCACTATTATATGCTGTAACTATAGCTATATTAGCACAGCATTTTAATCTTACCTCTTTCCAGCATTTCTTTGTGTCCTGTGAAATAAAGATGAGACACTTCATTTAGAGAGTTTACCAGTGCATGCGTGCAGTTTTCATATATTTTTTTTTCTTTCAGATAACAATTATATCTGCCAAACCTGAATTTAGTCTTCTGTACTTTCTGTGTGCCAGGTATCTGCTTGTAAATGTTATTGAGCTGTTTGAAGAGAACAAATACATACAGATACAGAGCACTTAGGCATGTGAGTAACACTTTGAAAATAACATATATTGTAATATTTTGAAAAACGTATCACTGTACAACACAGCAACCATTATTTAGGAGTAAATGTTTTGGACTGAATTCAGGATAGATGAAGGAATTGTGTGTGGGAAATGTATAAGTATATGAGTGCATAATATTGAATATTGGAAGACACATATATATCAGAATATATAGCAGCTGCCCAGTGGTTGTAGTGTGTACACAGGATGGGTTAAATGCAGAGGACAAATCTCTCCACGGGGATCAATAAAGTACTTCCTCTTCTTAAATATGATAGAATAGCAATGATTTCACATCTGTAAAAAACTATAAATGTAGTATAAATTCTAATTTAAAGAAAAGTCCTTTGTATGACATGTATGGGCTGATACAAACATGCTGAACAGACATCATTCTTACAGATATTACAGAGGGAAATATACATATTTTCCACACAACATTAGCATTCTTTATATTTATTGTGTGGCTATGGGCAATTTCTCCCGGAGGGTATGCATAAAACGGAACTCACGTTGTCCTCCACTTCCTGACGCAGAAGTTCAGTGTCCCTAGCTTCTGGACGAGACAAGCTATCTGAGAACATTCGATTCAAACGCAGAGACAGGGGGAATTGGACTGCACACAAAGGAAAAGGAAGGAAACGTTAAGATGAGCTTTCAACAAGTCATTTGTTCCAAAACTGTGGTTTCAGATCAAGTAAAAGGTGTTGCACATGGGGGAAGTTGCAGAAAGTCAACCTTTTTCTTTTTTTCTTCATGAAAGTACACAGCAATGCCCAGTCTGCTGATGAAAATAATCTGGTAACTCCTAACTGTTGTGATCTAATATTTAGATGTTTTATAACTGGAGAGCTAGAATAATATGCCAAGTGAAGTAGTGGTTAGTGAAATAGTTGCCAGACTCACTGAGCTCTTTGGGATTAGGTTTCATCTGAACCTGAGGGTGGGTGATGCTGCGATGCACATTGTCTGTGATCTTCCAGCGGACCACATCCGTGTCTTTGGGGGGGCCAGTGCGTATTAGCGGGGTGTCCAGATGATCCGAGGTCAACAAAGAATGGCGCAACATATACTCCTCCTCCTTGAATCCCACTTTACGGCCTGCAGGGTGAAAATGTACCACATAAACTAAAGAAAAAAACCATACTCGGGGCAAGGTGAATGGTATTTAAAGAGGTAAACAGCAGCGTGGGAATACGTTTCTAGTTTTTATTGACGTAACGTACTTTTCTATATTTTCATTACCAAAAAAGACACCCACCTCGAGCACAGCAAGGCAGCAGCCCCAGACACCACTGTCAAAGAAAGAGAGAGAGAAGGAAACAGAATTACAAACAGCTACATAACAAATTTTGCTATGATGCTTAAAATCTTTACTCCGAAATTTTGAGCCAATATATATGGAATGTAGAGTCCTTATGACACCCCTATGACAGTATGGCATGAGTATGTGGTTGGTCTGGAGGGAGGAGGTAACGTTACCGCGCAGCCTTTGCAATACTTCCAGCAGCAGAGGAGCAACAAACCCAGCAACAGCATTAGGAACATGATGAGTGGGATGAGCCAAAGAAAACTGCCAGGGGGACAGTCTACAGCACAAAAACCACGATTAGGGCATACAGACACACGCACACACACATACACACACTCACACACACACACGCACTCACTTACAAACACTGTCTGTAGTAAAACAGTAAAAACTGTAAAACTATATTATCTGCAAAATGTCAGTTAAACCACTGCAAATCAGCTCTGAGAAATGAATCAACTCTATTTCAACTTTCACATTCATAAAATTTCACAAATTAATAAACAGTGCCCTGTGGTATAAATACATGTCATGAATGTTAACGGCTCACCTCTCTTCTTTAGCACTTCAACCTCGAATACAGAATCGTTGGCATTTAAGGGGTAGTCTACCGTGTAGTGGTATGTGCAGTCATCATCTTCATCTCTAAAACTGCAACTCTGTACCACGGCTTTTGCAAAAAACACAACCAAGCAAGTCAAACAAACAAATTTGCTTTAAATTCATTAGAAAGTGTGTGTGTGTGTTTTTTTTAAAGATGTAAGTATTTCTGAAGTGTTTTTAAGAAGACAGACGTACAGTTTTTGAGTTCATCTACTAAGGTGACGTTGAATTGGCATGCGTCACATTTTTTTCCTTTGTTCTCTCCGGTGTTCCAGGCTTTGCACTGGACACAGCTCCGTCTGTCCTCGCACATTCCCAGCTGAGCCTGGAAAAGGAGACAGTGAAAATGGAAGACATGCATTTATGACGTAGGAGTATGAATAACCACACTGCCAGCAGTCACTCTGCACTATGATCGATAAATCTCATTATACTTAAACATGAAAATTCAATATGACAGCTGTATGCTGTGCACACAAACTAAAAAGACTAACCTGGAAACTGGCCTCGCAAGTAGCACTCAGCGGGAGGCCCGTGTTTTCACATTCACAGCGACCACACTTACATGTCCCCCGTCCGTTACAGACGCCCTGAGCAAAGCGAAGCAGTGGTAGAGATATTTGTATCCTATTAGAGAGCCAATGCAGCTTCAATGGTATTCATAAAACTGAGCCAAAACATTAGTAGATAATGTATTAAGATGTAAGGATGTAGGATGGAATGGATGTGATTTACCCCTTTACTGTCTACACAGGGCTGTTCACTGGTGGTGCACTCACAGGATGACCCTGTCCAGCCAGGGAGACACTGACACTTTCCCATCGAACATGTGCCACGGTCTGACAAACAGAGCCCAACCAATACAAGCATTATTACACAACTTCATCTCTATGGAGATCAAAGTTAAATGATCATCTCAATGACGTCACACATTTTTCCAGTCAAAAGTGTAGTATGTATGGAAATGGAAATGTACAGTTCTCACTGAAAACACATACTGATTTATTGACCCCCCCCCCCCCCCCCCCCCCCACCAAAAAAAAAAAATTGTTAAATTTTAAATGTTACACCCAACTGTTGAAACTGTACACACATAATTTTTCGGAGTCAGTCACTGACCGTTGCAGAGAAATCCACCAAAGCGCGGACACTGGGTCTTGTCATACTCGCAGAAAGGGCCTTCATGATTTGGGTTATGGCACACACACATTCCACACAGGCAGTCTCCACGTCCAGAGCAGGGCTCTTTCATGTCAGGTCCCTTACAGCTACTGCTGTCTCCTGAGTCACTCATGGAACAGTTACAGGTTGGTCCCACCCTGAAACACATCACAAGTGGGTAAGGATTCCTGGTCCTGTTCAAAAGTCATTTTAAATTAAAATTATTTATTAATTCATTTATTTATTTTTTAGATTTTTTTTTAGATTCTTACCATCCAGTGTGACACTGGCATTTCCCACACACAAGGTCTCCAGTTCCATGACACAAAGGGGAGTTCTTGGCGGCTGACTATGCCAACAAAAAGAGAAACCATGGTAACAGCCCACTCATTATGCCAACGCAAATGAAGGCGCACTACTGCGCGAGAACAATTTACAACTCTTTTGTTTATAAAGGTAGAATGCAAACCTTCAGCTCTATCTTAAGTTTATCTTAAGACTTTTTTCCCAGTCTTACAAAGACCAGTTTCCTCATTACGTGTGTTGTAGATGTAACACTCTGAGACAAAAAAAATGTATTGTAATGTCCTGATCGGTGACGATCAATGAAGCTCTTATGCAAACATTACATGGCCCTTCATAACATCAAAATGATATCATGTTACACAATACACTTGCTGATATCATGGTTATTGCTACGGTGATGTGCAAGCCAAGCTGAGGTAGCTCTATGAAAGCATGCTCCCTGTTATGAAAACACACCCTCATTCTTACCTTCTCACATTCACAGGTTTTGCAGAGCACATCAGCTTGGATCCTGAGTGCAGAGCTGAAGGTTGTGGGTTTGACACGGATGGTGCCTCTTCTGTCCCCCTCACTGATGTCACATACATGACTTTCACCAACATTGCTGTTGGCCTCCACTCGCACTTTAAACTTGCCCTGGGGTGGGTAGACACAGACAAATATAAGGCACTGATTTGCATTAATCATTGTGTGAGTGTGTGTGTGTGTGTGTGTAGGTAAGGGTGATGTGAAATTTACTGATAAATAAATTCCGTTTAGTGTCAAGGAGTGTATGATTATGTGCGTGTGGCACAGGAGAAGAGGAAATGCAGCCTTACAATTTGACCAGGCTTGAAATCAAATTGGCCCTTTTTTGCATCTGCGCCAGCATAGGACAAGATCTGAGCATCCACAGCCTTTGGTTTATCTTCAGCACGAATGCTAATCTTTGAGCGGATACTCTGAGAGAAAATAAGAAAAAGTAACATTATTCAATCTGTGGATGCTGCATTAGTTATTGACTGTCAAATCTTCAAGTTGCTCTGGAATGAATGTGTTATATACAACTTTGGTGTACCAGAAAAGCTTTCTCCAAAATTTCCAGAATGTTTGAGGAATCCTCCTGAAGCTCTCCCACAGAAGCAAGAGGGAAGTATTCATGCAATTTCTGCAAAATCAAACAGTTAAAGAGTTAATCAAGAGCAATTACATCAGATGTATTCTGAAAATATTGGAAAAACACATGAAGTCTCGGTTAAAAACCACTCATTGGAAAGACCTAGTAGCAGAACAGTTGCAAAATCGTGCATGGAAACACACGATTAAGCCACAACAGAGGTTAGGCCAAAACATATGAAATACAAAGAAAAAATGTATTTATCAAGTGCATTTGAGTAAGAGCATAATCTGCTACAGTGAGACAAACTGTGATTAGAACATGTCCTAAAACCAGTATTCATAAAATATACATTCGTAAAATATTTTCAAAATGCATAATGCTGTTACTTACATAATAGTAGGTGTAGGAGTGGTTGGTTACGGCGAAGACGGGGATGATGCTGTGATCCACCAGGAGGCGCACCAGTGTGGGCACAGAGGGATAATCCTGTTTGGTTGCATGAGTGTAAGAACCATTCACATCTAGATGGCATGCTTCGTCATTCCGTGGCAGGATACCAGCCAAGACGTTGGCGCCGTCTGCTTCATAATGGAAAGCTGACTCCGTGGAGAAGACAAGAAGGTGGGTGCTGTCTTTTCTCCACCCGATCTGGTCCTGGAGATAAAAAGAGACCCAGAAAATGTGAAACAAGCTTTCACACTATTAAGTGTGAAAGCTATGCGCGTGCAGATATCTATTCATTTTAGATATTGCAGTATCTAATCAAATCAGCAAGGGAGCCTCTTTATCATGGAGCTGACATCCTGGTATGATTAAAATCTATTTGACTTTGTGTATTAGACGTGCCATAAATATGTGTATGGCATATATACCTTACAGACTGCAGCTTGTAAGATAGCATCAAACCCTCCTTCGGGGGCATCCAGATTGCCCGAGATGCGCTCCTTCTGCAACTCATCATTGAAAACATCGACGTTGTTGGTCAGACGGATGGCATTGCGGAAGGAAAAGGGGGGGTCACTGTCGGGCCATGGCTGTGCTAGTCTGTGCATGAGGAGGAAGAGGAGGAGGAAGGGAGAAACACACAAGATTAGATTTGTTTTTTAAAAAAAAAGGCATTCAAACTTAAGAAGCGATATCTAGGAACAGACAGACAGACAGACCGGCAGACAGACAGTCAAACAGACAGACAGACAGAAGGATTCTCACTTGGATGGTCTCATGTCAGTTTGAGGCGCAGTGACTTTGTCAACAAATTTGCCAAAACCAATAGTGTAGTCATCAGAGAGTTTTTTCACCAGTTTAGCTGCAAGAGAAATGGATTGGTAAATACATACATACATACATACATACACACATACATACATACATACATACGTACATACATACATACATACACACATACACAAAAAACAGAAACATCAAAAAGTCTACTGAAAATGAATCAAAAGGTGAAATACAGTCATGCCAAAAATCACAAAGCAATGAGTGCCCTGACACTGATACAACTAAGCAAATGCACTCTCAAAACACATGTGCACCTTTTTGCACAGTGTGAATGACTGACAACATATACATGTGTGTGTACATATACATAGACATACACAGAAAATTTAATTTTACCTTTACCTTACAGTCATCTTAAAATTAAATCGTCTAGCTGTCACAACAGTGTTGCTGAGTAATAGCTCTTATGAATGATACTGGCTTGATTTTCCACAGAAAGTTTAGATTGCCTCACAATCTCATACTGAATGAATCACAATCCACTGAAATCAGACAGTGCACTCAATTCACCATTTCCATTCAAAACGGTGTTTAGAATTAGGACTACTCTGGGTCACTGTCCCTGTATCACTCACCTAGCTGTGCCCCCATCTTCTTCAGGTTGGCCAAATCATCGCTCATAGAGTTGGAGAAGTCCATGAGAATGTACAGGTCCAGGGGACCCTTCAGTGGCTCAAACACTTCCATTTCCACTTCCCTCACTTCACCCGGGAGCAAACTCATCTGGATCCTCTGAGGAGCCACTTGGGACTTACTGATGCTTGTGTCTATTCGTGAATTCTGGAGGAGACAAAAAGAGTGTGGGGACATTGCTCACCACCTAATCAACCCATGGCACAGTTTAAAGTTTATATATCAGTAATAACAGTTTAGAGTTTATGTGTCTCAGGACTGATAGTTCTCAATATTTTCTCATGCTGTTACATGCATATGCTCTAACAGCAATTGTACAATATTGAGATAACATCAAGGTAGCTTTTGCATGACGTGGTTTGTGGTTTGTGTTTGGTATCATTCAAAAACAAAGAACACAAATCTGAGGACAATTTAATGCTAAGGACAATTTAACAATAAGACTAAAAATGAAAGTAGAATAGAGACTAATGGCAGGACATTTTATTGCTATAATCCCCCAAAAGCTTGCTGGAATCTCTGCAAATGAATTTGTTTGAAGCCAAAGTCCACATGCATTATCCCTTCGAATAAAATGGTTTTCTAACCCCAAATATAGACACTCACCTCCACAACAGACATTGAGCCTGAAACAGTCATCAACTCCTTGCAGCCATGAGCTAACAGGTTTTCCTCAAGGTCACATCGTGATTTATCAAAACCCTGAGTTGGGAATAATGGACAGTGTTTAAGGGTTTGAGGCTTTAAACTAACCCACACTAGCTAATGAGTGTCATATAAACACTGCATATTGACTGGCTACATTTGATTATCATCTCCCAAGTCAACTTGAATTAATTACTTTTAAGGTTAAGTGGTAAAAACAGGCTGAGCATATTTACGACTTCCTGATATTTCTGAGAACTCCATAAAATTGATGTATCTATGATTTTTACATAATGGTAGAATCTTAATTAAATTTACAGTTTTATTCAAACCAGAAGCCTTAAAATTCGCTGTCTCAAAATTTGTGATAGAAGACATTCCAGTAACCATCTCATACATGCTGTTTATAAGCATACTCTTGCACAACATATTTATCAACTCCATACACATCTAATCTACAGTACACTTTCACTGTCACTTTCAGAGAAATCTGACCTCCAATGTCAGAGAGATGAAAAATCTGAAAGACTTTCGATGTAAGTAAAAAGAATTCTGAGATGGTGCTTTGTGATGTACTTTACTGACTGTAAAGTCACAATGGACTAATGAGCAGACTTATGACTTACTCTTGACTAAAAAATCTTTGTCTATTCAGCCAGTCTGAACAAGAACAGGACAACTACAAAATGTATGCTGGACATGTACTTGTAAAAACCATAACCACTCCAGAACTACAAAAAGTGTTAACACATTCCAGTGGCTGAACAGCTAAATAAACAAACAACTCATTGGTCCATTTCTCTTTATATCCACAGGATTCAAGTTTGAAAAATCCTTCCCGATTCCCTATTCTAAGATCCAGATTCTTGACCTTTTGATAAGACACAACTGTCACTCAATCCTTCTTGTCAGCTTACCGCATCTGCACAGTAGCTGCAGCCCTGTCCTGCCTGGATGCACACAGAGCAGGATGATGCTGCTTTGGCAAGGCAGTGATTCCCTGTGGTTTCAAAGGAGAGAACATGACAATGAATCCACAGGACTCAGAATACAAGAAACAAAAGATAATAGAAGGATAATATGGGACACAATCATTATATTTACATTTGGGGGAAACTATATTTGCATTTGGGGGACTCCTCTCCGATTCTGTTTCATATTCGGTCTGATGTTTATAGTTTACGTGCTTGTTTGTTGACCGACAGACACTCTAAGAGTAAAACTAGGATGTCCAATCCACAGTTTGTGTGTGTATGTGTGTGAGTGTGTGTGTGTGTGTGTGTAGCATGATGTACGGGCTTTCAGCCTACTGTTCCTGTGCTACATTACAGTGCTTTTCTGCAACCAGTTACACTCCGATAAGTTCCCATAAACAAGTTCTAAAATACATCTGAATATGCCCGCTGTATCTTCATCAGAACATAAAGAAGTGGACTCATCTTGCTAATGCTGCACATGTGTAAACTGCAAATAGGTTTCTCTTCCAAATAATCCAGTATCCAACATAATGTGTTACTGCCTACAATTATGGAAACGGTTTCAGTCCTCTAGTATATAGAACTTTTAAATAGCATTTCCATACTGCTAGCAGAATTTACTAGTTTAAGTTCATGTACTGCTGAAGTTCATGTGGGTTATCTATATGAGAGGCCCCATGGCAGCTTCATTTTTCCATATCTGGACCCCTGTTACAAAAAAACCCCCAAAAAACGAACAACAACCAAAGAAAAAAACAAACCAAAAAATCCAAACCTGCTAGCCTCACAGTCTCATATTGAATGAATCACAGTCCATAACACTAATATAACAGATATATAACAGATATAACAAATCCTGGTCAAAAACAAAAATGTTTGAGATAAAACTAAATGTTATTAAATGGTAAATTACAAAATTCAAAATTAAATTCACAAAGTATCTGTCACAAAATATGGTTTTAAATGGACAAGACTGCTGACTATAAAACGTGCTGTTTCTGGGGGTACTGGTTAAACAAAAGTGGAATGAAATAAAATTTATTAGGTAAGACATTAAGGGGTAAATCTAATAAAAAACTGTGCTGGCAAGACTCACCTCGTTCAGCACGGGAGCCAGTCAAAACAGTTGCAAGAAAAACAAGACTTGCTATGACACATACCGTCCATCTTCCCATTTCCTCCTGAAACACAGTCAAAGCACAGGGTACAATCATCAGCGTTCAGATTTCAGACGGAAATTTAATTTGAACTCACCCTTCCCTTGTTTGGTCATTAGCACTAACTAAAATAACACAAAAACGCTGACAACAAATTCAAGCAAAAGGCTGTAACAAAACAACAACAACCATGTCAGAAAATAATCCATTATTGTGAACATATTACTCTGATATGTATTGATTCAATTTATCTAGTAAAATCCCATGGACTCCATGAAATCCATGCTGTTTGAGATAGGCTATTTTCCAGTATAATCTGTTTTAATGGTGCATGCTTGTTTACTCTTCATTGCTTCTGCCATACTGCCACTGAAACAAACATTTACTAAGGTAATTTATGATAGGGACTTTATCTTATTTACACGATATTACATAAAAGTTTGAGGGCCTGCAAATGATCAACTGAGTCTGTTACATAACTATAAGCTATATAAACATATTTCATATCTCAATTTATGATATGAAAACTTCCATCTGTCAGAATTTCTCAAGAATTTCTCTAACACCTGGGAATTTCTCTCAAGGATGGGATCACCTTTACCATCTTTAAAAATATCTCTGCCCATGGGAAAACAGACTGGGTAAAGTGTGATTTTGCATAGTGCTGTGATGTTGAACTTAAGTTAGGTGTGCAGATGTGCACATCCATCATGGTCTGTCAAATAAATCACATTGAATAACATGAACAAAACAGTGCTACATCACCACTTCTCCAATCCTACATAACGGTATTTTACGATAACGTATACATTGTTAGCAGTCAGTTAAACATCATATGTTTTACATGAGCAAAGCAAGCATTTCACAAAAGTATCTTTGCAGAAATGTAATAATGGAGAAATGACAAAAGAACAAAATCAACAGTTTTGGACATTTTGTAGCACTTTTTGAATGACACTTTTTGGTTACGAAATGCGAAAAGAAGAAAATCTTTTGAGCGGTTTTGTAAAGATGGTGACTTGATTGACATTGAGAAAAACACAGAAATGTAAAGCCTCAAGCTTCAAAGTTCAGCACAAACACTAACCACACCTGTTAACGGATTAAATCAACAAACTGTGCATAACAACACAGCCATGAAAGACACGCATCTGTTCTTAGCAGTTATTTTCAGCATAGCTGTGATTGTCAAAACTGATGTCCAGGTAACACGAGACTTTCATGAGATCTTAGGGGACAGAGTGCAGGTATGTCTGTCCAGATAATCTGACCCTCTACACAGTTATGAGAGTCAGACTTACATAACTTGACCGGGAACTAACTCTGGCACAGCACTGAGCAGCGTGCATTCAAGCAAGAGACTGACACTTGGTTGGCCGATAACACCTCGCTTTTCCTCGTTTAACATTCTTTCAAGTGTATTATAAATGTATAATTGATGATATTACTGTAAAAGGCACAAAAGGTTCTGATAAAAACGAATGGAAGGAGACAGAATTGCAGGAATTAGTACAGGAAGAAAAAACTGTGATTATGACTGTAACTGTAACAAAAAACCTACAGATATTTAAAACCTTAAAAGACATACAAACATGTAAACAGCTTTTTTGAAAATCAACCTAAGAGAACACACTGTAAGTGACTGAGATTAATGACAATTCAGAGAGGGAGAGGGAGAGAGAGAGAGAGAGAGAGAGAGAGAGAGAGAGAGATCGAGAACTACTGCAACAAAAGATTTTCTGTAAAGTCTTGCCAAAACACTGTTCAGCTTACAAACCTCTTAATGCAGAGCTCTCAAGTCCAAGTCCAAAAGTCCAAATAAAAAAAAGAAAAAAGTAAGCTGTGTCCTTTCTCCCTTGGTTTGAAGACAAACTCTCCCAAAAGCAACACCTCCTGTTATCCACCTGCTTCTTAAAAAACAACCTTGGAAAAATCCAGTTATTCTCTTCTTTTCCAACGTCCCTTTGTAAAGCACTTTTCACTGAATGCCTTTTTGTATGTACAGGTATGTAACACGTTGTCAAAGTGGAGCTCAGAGAGAGGTGCTGGTCAGTGTGTGTGCATGTGTGTGTTTTTGTATGGCTGCTTCTTCTTTCAGCATAAATCCCTCCTCTGCCTGACTCTAACTTTCTCCTGTTACTTAGGTGGGTCGCAGGCAACTCCCTTCCTCTCCCTCCCTCTCTCTCTCTTTCTCTCTCTTTCTCTCTCTCACTCTCTCTTTCTCACTCTCCCTCGCTCTCTCTCTCTTTCTCTCTCTCTCTTTCTCTCTCTCTCTCTCTCTCTCACACTCTCTCTCTCTCTCTCCCTCCCTTTCTGTAATGTGATGGTAAGTTACACCTTTTTTGCCCTGACTACTTCTTTTCTTGCATTCCTACAACGAAAGGCTCACCTGTGTGGACTTGACAATGGCAGGCCCTGAGCTTATCTCCCTATCCAGTCGTCACAGCCTGGCCAAGCCCTTCCGGCTCCAGAGGGAGTGGCATACACAAGTATTGCCTGCAGGGTACAAAGAATCACTGGTTCACAAACAAGACTGCACGGATAATAAAAACACGCTCACTCACTCAATGTTATGCCTGCAAGCACTCATAAATGCACACGTACTCACACACATAGTCACACACATACACATACTCACGCACATGCACACATCTACAAAAAAAACACACGCACACACATACTTGTACTTCTATCTTTGTAAGGACACTCATTGACATAATGCATTCCCTAGTCTCTTACCCTAACCTCAACCATCACAACCAAATGCCTAACCCTTACCCTAACCCTCACCTAAACCTAATTCTAACCTGAACCCTGAAACCAAGTCTTAACCTTCAAACATCCCCTTTGAAGATGTGAGGGCCAGCCAAAATGTCCTTGCTTTCCCAAAATGTCCTTACTCCCAAAGTCTAAAACTCAAACTGGTCCTCACAAGGATAGCTGTATACGTACACACACACACACACACACACACACACACACACACACACACACACAGATATGTGAGCACACTTTTTTGTGAAACGAACACCAAAAATGAAAAACACAGGACGATGTCTAGGTTTAGTATAAGTGTAAACCTTCTTGCATAATTCAAGTTTCTGATTTACTCCATGTGGTCTATAACTGGGATGATCTATAGATTTTGACAGGGTCAAAACTGAATAAGTGTGTGTGTTTTAGAGGTGGGCAGTCAAAAAATGCATGCCTTGGCTGTTGAACTAAGGTCCTGCACACAACCTGTGAAGGTAATCTAAGGTGCAAGTTTCACAATCCTTAAAATTTTCAGTCATCTCCATTTCAGTGGAGATTAGATGTACAAATATTGCTCACATTTCTGATGAAAATAGTAACAGTTCCTACAGACCCCACGACCCACTTCACCTAAGGGAACTCCTCAACAAGGTCACACAACAACAGACCAGGTGTTGCACCCTGTCTAATCACACACACACACACACACACTGATGACACTGCACTGACTCCTTAGCTAGTCTTAACAAGCAGCCAAACCAAGACCATAGCTGAAGTTAAACTCATATCAAAGGAAGTGGACTCCTTTGCAAAAAGATTCCAAACACTGAACACTAAATGAGAGAACGCTGTCTTTCTTTAAAAGGTTGAACGTTTTAAATAATCTAAATATTTAAATAATATGAAATTTAGGAACAGAAGCTTTGCTTCAGATGAACTGCCGAGGGAAATTACTAGAACTATTAATCCTGGTTATTAATTCTATATGAAAATGAATAGTATAATAAATTCAAAATCAAAGGCATGTCTTCCATTATTTAAGGTTTAGCTGTGGAGTAATGGATGGAGCGTTTAATATTTAGGTAAAATAAGGGAAAATATCCTCTTTGCACTCCACCAATTAACGAATGGTGGCATATGTGTATCTGATACAGTATGTAAACAACGACACACAGAAAGACACACAGTTAATTATTAACTACTATAATCGCCGGAAGTAATGGAACGAGACAGAGTGTCTCTTTTCAAGTTTGGCCCATAACATTTCAGCATCTCTTGCAGGAACGCTACCAGACCAAAGTGTTACAGATAAAAAACCACCCCAGACCACACCTTCTTAATCCCAATTCGCCGCGGTTTGTCAGGTGAAAATGTTTTAGAACATCATATTTGTTTGTTTGTTTTGCAGCGCAAACGTAAAATCCTCATGACCAAAGAGGTTTTAAGCCGACGTTCAAAAACCTATCGAAAAAATTATGCTTCCAAACAGTTAGGCTATATTTGTGCCATCAACGACTGACCAGCTGTGCGGCAACGGCTAATTAAGTTTAGGGCATTGAATCGAAAGTTTTTTCTGCTTTTGACAGTGGACAAGCAAGAAAAAAGGCTAAACCGGGCTTGGTCTTTAACGTTTATGGTATGAAGGCTTAAAATTGAAAATGATGGTGAAATTCCAGAACTTACTTTATACGAGGTTGATCTCTAGCTCAAATTCTTCGGTCACTAAGCGCTGTTAAAATGTCTGTTCAAGTTCAAAGTCGGCATCGCAGTCTTTCACGAAGTAGTCCACTTTATTCATCATTAATCGCAGACGCAATGCTAGCACCTTTCTTTAAAAACGACCAACGACCAGTATCAATATCCATTATTTATTTTTAACGTTATCAAACAAGTCCGGAATGAAACCCCCTGTCGAATTAGGCGACATTACGCAACACAATCTTTTCAGCCCCTGACTAGTGATTAAGTGGTTAATGAATTAACATAACAATAAGTTGCCATCGTTTAGTTTATTCAAGTCGCTTGTAGCGGAATCAACCCCTAAAACAACAGCATATCTTCATATCCAATGGTACAAAGGGATGAATTTCTAAATTTACCTAAAGATTTGGCCTTAATGAGACAAGAGCAAGACTTAAACGCCGCAGTTGTTTATCAAGTTTCTTAATACCATATGTCTAAAAGGGAGATAAATACTGAAATTTATCAGTCACATACTCTGCTTATGAATCAGAACATATATGGAGTTTGCCATGCTTTGTGACCAAATCTTGAGTAACTTGCATTAGAGAAAATGTTAGGTCATGACTTCTGCCAGTTTGAGTACACTGGGTGTGTCCATTGACTCACACACCCTTGGCTCTGCCTGTTCAAGTTAAAAGTCATTGGGATGTAAGCCAAGGCACAGCATACAGCACATTGATGTACTGGCTGCAGGCTATATAGACTAAGTGAACATTGCTTCAAAAAAGAAAAAGAACAAGCAAAGTAGCAGTGCTTTTGCTCTTCAAAAGTTGATGGTAAAGAATTTTGTTTACTGTCAGGTAGATGGTCTCTGTGTTGTTTTCAAAATTGGAGGTTTCTCAAAAGTAAGTTCATTAAAGGAAATGCATATTGCATTTCGTTGTACTTTTGTTTTTAATCTGTATTTAGTTAGTTTGTACAGTCTCTATTTTATTACTTTGTTAAACATATTCTTAATCTGGTCAAAATTTTGCAGCTGCAGTTCAAATAGGAGCTCTAAGATACAAATTCGCTCTGCGTTTTTTGGGAGTGAGTTTGTCTTCAGACATTGAAGAGCAATGGAAGCCAGATGTGTAGATAAAAGGTGAAACCCTGACATAAATCAAACATAGCACCTGGTAAACAGTCTCTTTTTTACATCTGCTTGGAATCTGGCAAGCATTTTTGTTCAACATTTCCTCATTCCAATGCTGTCAGTCCTTGCAGACTTCAGTAAAAACAGTCCATGAAATCATGTCCACAAACAAACAGATATCGTGTTTTAATGTTAGAAATTAGTTACATTTTCACAATGATAATGTGCTCATGTACAGGTATTGCATTTCTTCAGTAAAGCAGCCTAACAAGCTGAGCTGTGTCAGACATACCCTGGAACAACTGTTTTTGTACCAATATGTTCAACAGGGGTGCAGGTGTAGGCATGTTTAAAGCAAAGTAGGTTTAAGTGTCATGTAAGACTTCTCACAATGTTATACAGTTTCCCTATGAGTGTGTGTGCGCGTGCTCATATCAGTGAATGTATAATACTTACAAAGAAAGTGATTAATTTGAGCTGAAACATCAAAGGGCAAAATAATTAGCTCTGCCCTATGTAAATAGATATCAGAAGATATCAGAATTATCAGAAGATATCAGATTGCAGATATCAGAAAAGTACAATAATAGTGTTATTAAGGCTTATAGATTGAATTACAGCTTGGTTGTGATGTTATTGCTCAGTATTTCTGGCACAGTGGGCACTATACAGACAATTCCCCACACTCAGGCCATGTTGGTATGGAGATCTGGCAAGATCAGGGTGACTGGAACTCCATAAAACTTTTCTTCCTTCCCCTGGCTTTTACTTGGGTCATTTCCAAAGGGAGATGGGGGTGGGGGAAAGAAAGCAGCAGCTCCACTGTTTTTATCATCCCACACTATCAATTAGTTACCGCTCTCCTTCTCTGATAACAAAATAAATAAGTGGTCAAGATATTCCTTAATGAAATATCTTGACTGAGACTTTCCTTAATCTTAAAACGGTTTAAAACCTTTTGTATGTTCAGGTGACCTCACAACTATCCAGCAAAGTCCTGGATAGACTCCAAAATGTAAAATCCTATGCTTTCAGTGTTCCCTAAAAGAAGAGTACTTTGATTAGTTGAATTAGGTGTGTGGACCTGAATGGAAACAAACATATCCTACTAATTGGGCCCTATACACTGAGATTGGGAAACATTGATCTAAAGTCTCTCCATGCTGTAGCTCTCATTCAGTCTCAGCAACCTGGGGCATCAGAATGTCCCGATTAACTGGCTTCACTCCTCAGATATCAAAGTCTGTGTCATGTCTCAAAATAATCCGCAATCTATGAGAGGATGGAGAATATAGCTCAGCTGCTCTAAAACAGCAATTGCCTTCCTCCAATTGTTCAGGAGTCAAAACCCACATGACCTTCCCATAGTCAGATCTTTGTAATAAGCATTAGTCATAACCTTTCAGACCATCATGTTTTGATATGAATACAGGTTAGTTGAATTCTACAAGTAATCCATTAGATAAGTAATGTGTCATTAAAAGAAAAAAAATGAAAGATTTTCTGTTTATGGTTGCTCATTAATGAAAATTAAAATGTGGATTTCCATTGGACCACTGGTTTATATAGTCTCTCTCCTTGTCTCTTTCCAAGCTCTGAATAGAGTCATTGTGTGGCCATGTATCTAATACCAGAGGGCAATATTTGACAACCAGACACGAAAAAGCAGCTGGAAAAGGGCCATTTTTCATTACTCAGTCTGTGCCTGACAACAGATATCAGGTTACTATTCAAGATAAAGATAAGAGCAAAAAAAAAAAAAAACCCTTTCAAAGTTGGTGAAAAGTTGTAAAATTTCTTTTAACTTCATGATTCTGTAGATGTAAAAACACAAACAGTTTACTCAAATTGACTGAAATCTCAAAGGCACAGTGGTAACATTAAAATAGCAGTAACATTTTGTGCCTTCCGCAACAGGATATTTGTCATAAAGGTGATAAGCATGTGCTTTGGGAGAAAAAGTGTAGAGCATAGAGGTGTTATGTCCACACCCATCTGGATCTGGAGAGAGAGAGAGAGAGAGAGAGAGAGAGAGAGAGAGAGAGATTATAGTGCTCTGGACTGTTAACAAGAATAAAAAGAAGTGCTTGGTGTAGTTTTCTCACACTAAAACATCATAAAAGCTGATTTAATAAAGTCATCATACAATCCAACATACCAGGTGTTCTCTTTTATGAGAGAATTTTCTTCTGAAGTTAGTCTAACTCTGGTACTTTCTGTCACTATACTGGTTGAGCTCTAACCTTGTAACAGACACTTCACCACATTTTAGTTGTTACTTTTTGCTACTTGTTGAGATTTCATTTAGTCCTATCGATTAGGCGATTTGTTATTTTTTTAACAGGGGGATGGCCCAGTGGTGACTGACACTACTCTATAGAGGATGGCAGGTAAACAAAGGAGATGCATTTTGTAAATTTTGCTTACAAAGGGGATGGCATCCCCCTACAAATTGCCTACTGGTCCTATCTCAACTCTTGTGGCTTAGATAAGTCATTCATTATTAAGAAAATAAGTAAATTTATGTAAATACTCATTGTAGCATTTACAGTTATTTGTTTAGCATACACCTTGCTAAGTGGTATAGCATCACAGCAGACTCCCTCAGCAAATATGTATTTCCCTGGAACCCATTTTGCTGTGCTTGCAACATTATGTGTCACAGCCTCAGAACATTCTGGTTGAAACATGCCGCTGATGACTTCTCCTTAGCCTCCACCCCTCCACACCTGGATGGTTTTCCTAACAAGTCCCAGGTAACCACAGAGACCGATGTGCTGTAAACACCATGATTGCTGAAAAGACACTCATGAGCAGGGTGTGGTCTTCCAAACTTGGCTCACTATCCAAACAAAAATGCAGAGGACATGCTTAAGGCAGTCAGGCCTTGTGTGTACAGCGAGACAGTGGAATGAATAATCCAGACACAAGCTCATGAAAATGGGAGGCTTTTAGCCTACAGAAAACAAGCTCAATTTTCATATAGAACAAAGCAATAAAATCAGAGTGTATCTCGCTTGTAAGTAAGATGGTATGTAAGACAGTCATCGGTTTAACCTGTGGCCCTTTTCCTCTATCAGAACCAGGCATGCTGGACCTGAAAGTTTTTTGCCTCTCCAGGGCCAAAATCCCCCCAAACAAACAAACAAACAAACAAAAACTCTTAATTCCAGTAACGTTTTGCAGTTCCTGCTCATGAGGTGGTACCATGCAGATATTGTCCAGGAACCCAAACAGGGACCTTTTTTAGAAAAGGTGTTTCTAACATACCGACTGGTCTAACAAACACAGTGTCAGAACAAAATTTACTCTCAAGTGTATTGGAAATGTCTCACAGCTCTGTCGTGTCTCTGTGATGGCCAACCTGGTTTTACCTGTATGCCGCATTTGTAACCCTGTAGCTCATAACACGGACAGCACAACACCCCCAGTACACTTCCAACAGTGGAAAAGGAGCATGAGTGTCACTACATGATTGTGTAGTTCATGTAGATAGTATGTGGTACATATGTGCTACTTGTTGTACATGCCTGTATTGTATATGTTCTACATTGTACATGTTACACATTGTATTTTCTGTATGTTGTATATGCTTTAAGTTGTTGCGTGTATGATGTGCATCCTTATGCTAACGGCCAAGTTGAATTCCTGTTGACCTTTTACATTTGGTGATAATTGAGATTCTTTTTTTATTCTGATGACACCAATTATTTTGTCTATAAGCCACTGATATTTTTTTACATATTGTAAGATAGAGAAGTGTTGTGAACAAAGTTTGATGTAGAAGGTATAACACTGCACGAATAGTTTATCAGCTGAGTGCTCACAAGTGTTTGTATATCCTGAAACTGCTCAAGCATTACTGAATATTTTGAAGTTGATGAAGCTGAACAAGGCCCTTATAACCAGTGTTTCTACAACACCACATTCAGTGAGGGGGCATTTCTGAGGGGGCAATAAAGCCCTGATAGGCCTGGTGTGAGCTGAGTCAGACCACTGGTATGCTCAGAAAACAGCTTGGTGTTTCCAAATCACTAAAGAGTGGCACAATGCAGATACAGTGATACAGAAAGAGACTGAAAAAATGACAGCAGTGAGAGAGAGCAAGAAACTCCCCCTTCCAAAAAAAAAAAAATCAGCGTCACTTTTGTGTTTCAGGACAAAGAAATTCTTTCATATCCTAGAGTGAAGAGTCTTAAACACTGATCTGACATTTTTATGAGGAACAAAGCAAAAGAATGTAACACACTGAAATACCCAGTGGAATTCCCTGCAGTCTTGTTGTCTCTCTTGCTCCTTGGGGACTAAAGGTGCCCAGCAATCCATATTGTTTGTTTTCCTCTGGTTTTTCCCCTTCCGTTATAATTTGGTCTCCCAGCATTTTGAACAAAAACTACCACAAAAGTAACTTTCGTAACAGCTTTTCACAAAGGACCAGGTCTCCATGGTAGCCAAACAAAAATCAGATCAGTTAGTTACTTCAAAACAACACAGGAGATATTTAAAATAAGCGTGCGTGCCTATGTTTTCATTAGCATTAGCAACCATTGGACATTTTTTTCCTGTCATAACAAGAAAACATAACACAACAAACTTAACAGGCATAAATCCTGTTCCTAAGAACGGTGGTAACAATCTTTGCAGAGCTTTGGAGAGCTGCAAAAATTCATAGCATGCCTGTGCATACAAATTTGATTCAAACCAGACATTAACCATACAGAGTCGGTTCATGTGTAGTCACCCAAGAAGAGCCTTCAGTAAGTGTTGCAATGAAACAGTTGCAAGACACAAGGGCAAAAACATTTTTACGAAACATCATACTGTAAGCACTCCTTACATCAGACCAGAACCAGGATTTGCATGTCTTTGGAATTCAAAATGTGTTAAATTTCTTTTCTCCATCTCATATTTTTTAATATTTTTGTTTTTAATTTCCTTTGTAACCATTACACTGAAGTAAAGTAATTCTCCATATTTTCTCCATAATACTCTATGATTTTTGTACTTGAAGGAACTGACCATGTTGTCTTTAGAGATAATAATCAGCCTGTGTGAACATATCAGTGTATCACTTTAAGTCATTGTTGTTCACACCCAAAGCCTCTAGTAATAAAGTAATAAACCCAGTGAACTGAAAAACTACACAGGGTCGAAGATTGAAACGTTTATGGCAATTTGGGGGGTAGTAAGAGTCATCAGACAGCCATGCAAACAGCAAGCTACAGAACTACTGATACAGGAGCCACTTAAAAACTGTGTGCTTAGATTTCCATAATTTAGACACAAAACAACTTGAAACCAAGTGTCTTAAGGAAGACTAGAATGAATGCAAATGTAGAAATGTCAAATTAAAGAAAAGAAAGAAAGAAAGAAAGAAAAACTCCCTGGAGAGCTTAATCTCTAACAGAGGTCCAAAGTCTTCACAGAGGCTCTCTTTTAATGCTCTGACTGACCCAGCCTGCCAGCAGTCTGTACCTATGACTCATCACCTCATGAGGAATGTAGTGACCCTGGCCCCTCAACTACACTAAAAAAAAGGGTTTTCAGTGGCAGTTCATTTTACTGAAGAAAATTACGCCAATACAGCGCAAATACATTGATTTTCTCTCTGAACGTGAATGTTTAGTGTTTTATCAACTTAGAGAGGTTAGACTTAAACTATATGTGATTACTTGGTGTAGAAACAGCTTAATTCAATAACTTCACCTACATTCAGTCTACTTCATGCGATTAAATGAGCATCCGAATATGATAAAACAACGTGTAACACGCGGTGAAAAGAGCAACGGACGACCGGGAAGCGGGGCTTTTCAGGTATGTGAATCATCAAGGAAAATATTAATTTCCCTCCATCGAATAACAAGATACTGACTGCATATAATAATAGTACATGACTGTTATGTACTAGTATATGGTTGTTATGTCGTGTAGTATGAATAATTATTGCCGTTACATTACATGCCTGTTTTGTGCTAGTCACATAACGTAATATTAGCTAAGTCAGCTAGCTCTCGCTGAACTAAACAAATAGCTGATATATCTGGTGTATTCACGTACCAAATAGGTTTAACTCGAGTTCTTCTCGTTTGGTTTTATTTAAGGGCTTTCTCTTGCATATTGCAATTTTCGCCCCATTTAACCTAGTTTTCAGTGAGCTAATGAGCTAGCTAACGTTGCTATCCGCTCAAAGGTTGCCTACACGTTCGTATCACGCACGAGTTGCTCTGTTTCTAAAGCACTTTAACGATACAGTCATTGTGTATCATACCTAATTCTAAACTGTAGAGTAATGAAGGACGTCCTCATTTTTAAAAATATATGGTGCAACATTTCCTAACTAAGTCTTTGTCAACAAAGTTTATATTAGCAACACATTTTCCCTTCACTTTAGTGAGACTTGTTTCTCCTCTGTTGACAGATTTGGAACTCGGAGAACACACAACTGGTAAGAGTAGTTTTGTGTAGCCTAACTGAACGAAATGGTTGTCATGCATATGATATTCAATGATTAACGTAAATAGCTCGCTGACACTGCTAGTCCTCTATGACAAACGTAATTCGTTGTCTGTGACATACACCTGATTTTCAAAATTTGTAACGGCATTTTACTTCCTTGTAACATGTAGGTCTCGGAGAGCACAAGTACTGATCATGCTCCTCAGTGCATGAGGTGAAGAAACAATGGCAACAGTGATGGAGACAAGTGGATTGGACTTTTCGTTTTTATAAAATTCTTATGTAGGGTACTTCTTGTGAGATTCTTTTTTTTTCTTTCTGGAAAATTCAGTGTTGGTAATGATCTTGCTTTTTGTAATAACACCCTGATTGTGTTGTATGTTAGAGGTATTACATTTTCTTGCACTGTTAAATGCTGCAGTTTTCATTCTGTGTTCATGTTCTTCATTCTCATTCTCTTCTTCATTCGCACATGTAAAGAGAAAAAAAATTGAGAAGAAACTTCACATTTTACAATATTTCAGAGGAAATATTAAGCAGAATGGATTAGGCAGGCCTTCTTTTTGATTTATATTTTGAATTTATATTTTGTCTTTCAACATAGGAAGTTAAACAATTCTTATGTATGATGTGCCTTAGTTAAGGTTATCTTTTTTTCTAAAAGAATCCTGCTCCATTCCTGAAATGTGAGCTGCGTTGTCTGAAGTGTTTGAGATTTTAAATATATGTTTTTCCCAAATACAGCTTTTGTGCCGTTACATTGCTCCTCTGCTTTTCTGACTAGAATCACAAACACATTTGAAAATTATTAAAAGAGGAGTATCTAAAACATTGAGGTGTATAGACTTTAAGCCATGTCATTTCATAGATCTGTGTTAAATACATAAATTTACCTCTTTATAACATTTATTTAAAGAAATGGATAATATTAGCACTAATGATAATAATAATAAATGAAATAGAAGATAAATAATTGCAATTGCGTTCACCAAACATGATATAAATAAGGACTGAATGCTAAATAATTCATTGAGGAGTACACTATTGCTTTTAGGCTGAACTTGATTTGGTTGTGTATTCACAACAAAAGGTGCTCATGTTGTTCCAGAAAGTTCTGTTGAAGTTCAAAGAACTTGTACCAATTGTGTGGAACCACTGTCCACAATTCCATTGAGTTCATCCAAAGCATTATTTTTTTGAGTGTGTTATCATGTCCAAGAATGTTCCCCTCTAATATAAGTTGACCAATGACAGTCATTTTTCAATTTCTGCAGTAAAATGTTTAGTAAAAGTGTAAAAGTTTATTTTTATAAGGCAATCACACTGTGTGGGCTGTTACAATGAAATGTTTTTTTTATTTCCACTGAGAACATATACTCATTAATTTATGTCAAACAGCACTTGTACATTTTGCCTCCTTTCTGGCTGTTAGATATTTAGTGCTGTGGTCATTCTCAGCCATGCAGATATAGATGAGCTGTGTTTGTAATGCTAATCTGTTTTCCCAAGACTCCTGCCAGGTCAGTAGAGCGGAGCATAAACATGGTTATTAGACCTTGAATTTGTCCCTTTCAGAGCACATGCATGCTTGTAGAATCGGCATATTTGTTTTTAATGGGAGACACAGCTCCACAGTAGAGTTAAAAGATCGGGCAATGCTCCCCCCTAATTTTGTTAAACAACACTGCAAACACATTGTCCCAAATGCTGTTCTGGGAGAAATTTATCAATGAGATTCACTCTCCACACAATTTGCAGCTTTGTTAGAAAGGTGTAAATAGTTCTGATGAGCTCTGATTTAGATCAACTTGCCTTGAAGGGATATTAAACAGAAAACTGGTTGACTCATATCCTGGGTTGAGTTGGCACACTCACTGGGCTCTTGACAATCTGACATCTTTAACCTCCACACCCTGCTGAATGGTCGGAAACACACACACACACACACACACAGACACACACACAGTCACGTGCATGCGCACGCACTGGCTGGTCTTCATGAGTAAGCATCATGGCAATTTGTTCATTGCATTAATAATAAGAAGGAACGTTGTATAATAACAACAGTAACGGATTAAACGGATATAACATATAAACAGATGAAAAGTGACTTCTATAGTGTGCTTGTGTTACTTTGACAAGTTAACGTACTCTATCATTTGCTCACTTGTTTGTTTCCAAGGGACCACCTCAATCGTTCCAGAGTTTAGAACACAAATGAACCATCATCGATTTGCAGACAAAGTAATTTGTGGAAAAAACTTCTCTTTGTATAAACTTCAAGAAACATGACAGACAAGAAACACACAAGTTTAATAATAACATACAACCACACCCTTTGAGATAGAAATGTGGTTACGGTTGCACAATCTTGTGTGTTCTGATAACAACAGAAAACAGCGCCGCCTGCAGCTTATTACAAACACTGGTTGCTATGAGTTACCATTACCGACGCTAACAAACTGTGGTAGTCGTCAGAGGTAGCTCAAACCTAAACATGGCGTTGGAAGTCCTTAAACGGATGAACAAACCTGTGAATGTTTAATACAAAGATATTTCCGATGTTTTAAAACAGGAAACATGCCACCTAAAAGGGTAAAAAGTGGCACAGCGTCCGGTGTCGCTGCAGGGCCTATGGGAAGTAATGTGAAACCTTGGGAAACCAATCTAAGCGCCGCTGCATTTGATGAGGTAGGTTAAAGTAGCCATCGAGAACTGTTTGCAGTTAAACAGACTTTTAAAGGGTTTTAAATGTGTGTTGTCGTGTGACGTTTCTGTCACAAACACTTCTGTTAACAGCTGCGGTACTAATGACATAGGAGGAGCCAATTAAAGTAACCCCAATTAAAAGGGTCCCTTACACCTACACTCTAGCCATGTACTCTTAACCAACTTACCAGTCCTTGTTTACATAGGCCATTCTTTGCTAAAGATCCACTGTTGTTAGTACGCATATAGCCTACTACAGGTACAGCAGAGTAGAGGTTATGTTAGAATAATTATTTGCCCCTGAAATGACCTTATATGACTTATTTTTGCCCTCAGTGGCATGCAAGGGTCCTGTGTTAATTACAAATTTAAATCAAGATTTCTAAATATTCTTTTGCAGCACTGAACAAATTCTTGAGGGCTATCAAACAGAATTATGTGTTAAATATGTTAATTAATATGGCTTGAGGGCAAGTCTGATGCTACATGTGCTCTGTTTGTGTGCATTTCAATTTGGATTTTCACTTTGTGTGTATCTGCAAGCATCCAGTTTTGAGGTCATATGCAGAAACAGTAGTGAGCCTGCAGCAGGCCAGGTAATTAATTACATTGATTAATTACAAACTGTGCTGACATAATGTAATGTTAAATTCATTTTGTGTGGATATAGGAGAATTGGAAAGCAAGCATTTCATTTGTGGTGGGTGAAACGACTGAGGAAGAGAGGCATATTAAGACACTCCTGATGGCTGTTCAGCAACCACAGCGAAAGCTTTTCAGCATCATCTCATGGGATGCTACTGTAGAAAAGGTACTTTCTGTTTCAACACAGGCTCACTGAACCTTTACTGGGCCCACTGTCTTGTGCATATTAACAAATAAGAGAAAGACAGAATATTGTAATCATCATCAAAGGGAAAAATATTTTGTAGTGTGTTAAATACTGGGAGCATTTGTAATTTAACTAGTTTTAAGGTTACATAGTGGTTTTTATATGCTATGTAATAAAATATTTTTTGAACATTAAAATGGTTTTAAATGTTGAAGTAACTGATTATTTCAGTTGCTTTTAATTCATAGATCAATGAACTGGGAAATACGAAAGCTAAGAAGACCAAAGATGTTCCCATGTATTATGAGGTATGTTTTCATTTGATCCTTTTTCAGTTTCATGATTTATCAATAGAACTGCCAGCTGGCAGGGTTGTGAACTGAATCGTGTGCATGATGACTTTGTGCTGATGTGCTCTTGACCAAGGCACATAATTTCAAGATACCTTTAGAGGTGTGCATATTCTTACATTCATATATTTGAGGAAATGGTAAGTTAGCATGGACTAAATGAATGCATGTTACATAGATGTAAAATACCCACAGATAGGCTAAAAAGTGAGCAGTATGTAGTTGCTCTGGGGAGGGACTGTGAAGTACCCCTGTACCTGGTTAGCATATTTAATAACACAGTGGCTTCTAATTATCATTTGTGCTGGAATAGTGTGTGTTTCTACCATCTTTCACTCGGACAGGTGATGGAGTTAGCAAAGTCTATTATGGATGCAGGAGAGGAGCTGTCTGTTGATCTCATTGGAAAGCTAGTCAAGTTCCAGCTTTTGAGCATCAAGAGTAACGACCTTCAGAGGAGAGCTGAAGAACAAAGTGTAAGAGCTCATTCAAAATAAGTAAAGACAGTAAGACTTGCTCTAACTCAGGTGGCGTTTGAGTCTTAAATTAAACAGAGAGTAGCACTCAGGCATTAACCAGCATGTTTAATCTCTTTTATTGTGTTCTTTTTACTGTCAGGCTGTGGATGAAAGAACAAAGGGTAAAACTGGGGCAAACTCTCCAACCAAAGAAAAAGGGAGTGCTGCTACCAAAAACCGTGCCAAAGGGGACAAAGGTAAAAAGGCATCCGAACCCACGGCACCAACCAAGGAGACCAAACTGAAAAGGCGCGGGGAGGAGGAAGAAGCATGCACATACATAGGTGTGCTCACGTCAGACTTTTCTTCAAATGAGATATGATTCAATACTTTACAATATCCCTTTTTCTTTCACACACACGCACGCACACGCACCGACAACATAATGAAAATTCACTAAGACAGTAAGTCATGCCTCATAATGTTCCCTGTCTTATGTGGGGCCTCATAAGCTTGACCAGAAATTAAATGTAGCATGTGAAATGTAATATAATGTTGAATCGGTGTTGTGCGGCTCAGCGCAGCGCAGCGCTCTGTAAACATTTACCCTCTGCCATTCATAGTGTGTATTACAGTGATGCCGTGGCACATCTGTTGTCCTGTGGTATTGATACAGATGATGAACCAGATGATGGTCCTCAGCACTACATTCTTGTGGTTGGCTTCTATCAATCACGCCTGATCTCAGCTTTGGACAGCTTGGGTATCCATGTGTCTAACATCATCAGGCTGTCATCAGACAGAACAGAGGTTTCTCCAGCGGAATCAGTGATAGAAAATGACCTTGCGCCCATGAATGAAGGTAAGTCTGTGCCAAAGAATTTCCATTATCTTTTGCACCAAGCAGGTTTTTCATCTGCATATCTGAATGAATTGAATTTTGAAAGTAAACAGTGCTAATGTAAGTGTGCAATGATGGCTGGCATAAGAATTATCGGATGACGGGAACACTGGGGACATGCTGTAGAAATGGGAGCTCAAAATAGATCAAAGTGAGTGCAAATCATTTCATTGGAGATATTTTTGGAACATAAATTCAAATTTTTTTTAGTCCTTGACTCTCATATAGAAGCTGAGGCTACAGCCAAGAGAAAGCAGCAGGAATTGGAGCAGTTCTGGGAACATTTGGAGATGGTTTTGAACAGTGACTCAGCTAAGTCCAGGCTCTCTGATGTGGCCATTCTGAGTTACAGGATGAAGAGGAACCTGCAGCCCAGTGAAACAGATAGCAATGAAGCTATGGTAATTTAGGACTGTGTTGTAGAGAAGAAGTTAAACAAATATGGGGGCCGATTCTTTCACAGCTACATTTTGCTTATGAGAATTTGAAGCAGATTCACTAATAAAACACACAAAGAGTTATTCTGATTCTTCTCTTTTCCCACACTCTTTTCTGACATGCTGTTTTGTATTTTCTCTTGGAGCTTGCCTTTGGAACCCATCTTTTTGAAGACCTGGCCTGCCTGATCTATGACTGCCTGGACTGGAGAAGGCAGCACCAACACTATCTCAACACCATGAGGCTCGTCCAGGTTCCCCTGGTGGTCAAGGCCAATGTTCAGACAGGTCTGGAGAGCTCTGAAGAGGTAAATTTATTAGCCTCTTACTCCTATTCTCATGACACTTATAGGAGTCATCTGCCTCTCACCTGTTCAAACTGACATGAGTAGTGCTCAGATGAGAAAAGAAGAAGAAATGGTTGCATCACCTTATGTACTACCTCCTGTACTACCTCCTTGTAATAATGAGGGAATGATTCTGCTTTAAGTATGGCACCCACATAACACTTTTTTTTTAGGTTGCAAAACCCCAAACCCCTCAAATTTCAAAGAAGAGGGCAGCACCAGAACAGACTCCAGGTTTGGCTTTTTGTTTCTTTCTATTCCTGATTTATTTAGCAATGGATGCTTGGTTATGTGCTTTACATTAGAAAAAAAGACACATTCTGCAACTACATTGTCATCATTTAGAAAAGGAAGTCAGAATATGTACTTGATTTCTATTGTGTTTCCTGTCTTGTACTGTAACTTGTATTATCTTGACCTTGTGACATGTTATCTATGACAACTGTCCCACTGGGTATTATCCCACTGCTCCATTAGTAGAGACAGCAGTCCTGAGCACAGAGGTTGATATGAGGTACTACACTGACCTGATGAGACAGATTCCTCCTGACGCCTGCTCAGTTCCACTTATACTTCACTGCATGTTAGAGCAGGTGGGAACAGGGATTAGACGATACCATTTCTCCATAACTTGAGCGCATATAACACATACATTATAACTGTAGTATTATACAACAAGTATTGTACAGTTTACAAAATGTTAAACTGGAGCAATTCTTGAAGAAAATGTGCCATTTAACAGTGTTTAAAATTCTAAATGTTTTTAATTAACTATTTCTAATTGTGTTAAGTATTACTCAATAAATACTTTGTATATGCTATGCAGGTGGTGATGTCAGAACAAGAGGTTTCTCCTCAATGTATAAATGATTCAAATCAGCAGTCTGACGGGACAGATCAGAATCTGATCTCTTACATGTGCTCAGCTCTACTGAGTCTGCCACACACTAAGGAGAAGAAGGTAAAGTGATGTTCATCAGGGAAACAGTGCCATTTGTCACAGTGTCTAGGTCAATGTCTAAAGAGTATAAAGCTGTATTTTGATAATCTTTCTGTACACGTTGATATACATGTCTGTTATGGTAGAGGATAATGGAGGTTCTAGGAGTCACAGAAACCAGTCAGAATGAGAAGAATGCCAAGCACCCACTTTTGTTTAATTATCATGATGAACAGACAAGACGACTGCACCAGCTCCCTGTAAGTATTAAACTGTACTTGCATGTACCCACAGAAATTTCACCATGTTTATGCAAATTGTCTGCCATCCTTTTACTGTTTTTGGTTGGTTGCAGGCCTTAAATGTCTTTGATGCAATAGCAGTTGAAACAGAGGCATTGAAAAAAAACCCCGCATGGTATCGTCTGCAGTCTGTGCAAAACCAAAAATTAAACAACAGGCTTCGCAAAACACAGGAGCTCATTCATTTCTGCACTGATGGTAAACCACAACATCTGCCATTACCTTTGGATGTCACCAAATGTGCCACAGAATGATTAACGATAAGAGAATTTAATACCTCATTGGAGATTGCCTATTACAGAGTCCCTGCACAGCTCCTCAAAATGCTATTACTCTGTCCATAATCGGTTGGTTTGCTTACTGAGAATTATATCATTCAAAATGAAAAAGTTATTAAAGGCTTAAATGAAATCGCTGAAGCATGACATTATTGCACTGACAGTGTATTACCAAATATGATTTAGTGTGCACCAAAATTAGAATTAGGTAAGAAAACAAATCACACTGTTTTTGGTTGCATATTTGTTTCCAAAAACCAGAAGCTTATAAATTCTCATCAGTTTAATTAGAAATAATTTGTATCATTTGTGCTTAGCTGTCGCACATGCTAGAAAATGTTTCACAAGGATAAAACAGAAATTAAATTGTTTGGCACTTTGCTTGGGAAATTTAATATATTCAAGTTGCAATTTGCCTAAAACCAGAAATAGCAGAAGCTGTATACATGCATATGGCTTCTGTAATTGGAATCATCTGTCACGCCACAAAAGTGATGTAAAAAAAAAGTACCGTAGGCCTTCAGATGAATTGGCATATTGACATATGCTTTTTTTAATATTCAATCTCGTTTTAAGTATAACTTTGATGTAACCATACCAAACCAATGAGGCTCCACTGATTATTGATGTTTGTCAACAGAGTCTCTGAGCTGGTCTGAATTGCAGCGAATCCTCCAGCTGTTTGTCTTTGAGAGCATGCCACTGACAGAAGCAGATGAAGATGGCCAGCTCCCAGCGAACGTGTCAGAAACCCTTTCTGTCATTCCATGGGACGATCCAGGGGCATTTGCCAAACACCTCTACAGAAACAGCAGTGGAACCCAAAGTATGAGCAGTAAGGCCCAGCACTGAGAAATCCCTGAGGAATCCCTAACCACCTGCCCTATGACGTCATAACCTGTATTTTCAGTACGATAGTAACACGTGTATGTGAGCTTGGAGGCATGAAAAACTCATTTATTTAAGTTGCCTAACTTCTTGTTACACATCTTAAAAAAGGTATTAGAGCATATCTGCTTCAGATGCTGAAAGACATAAATTCCCATCAAAAAGACTCGGAATTTCATATGATTAATGATTAGTAATCTGAATTCAAACGTGTAGTCATGGAGACATGTGAATCCTTGTGAAACTTTGTGATTTGTTTCAGCATCAAAGTTCATGCTTGTGCTTTCATAGCTATCTCAGTCTCAGGTTCCATTGGCTGTGTTCACTTTAAGAATAAAAATTTCCCTTTAGGAAAAAGAGCAGTTACACTCACATAAACTACAATCTCACTGGTGTTGTTTCACACATTATGCAAACATTGGGCAATGTCATGTCTTAAAACAATAAATACTGTGTGCTTTTGCTTTCCAAGGGTTCTGCCACAGCCAAACTGAGGACCAGAAGGTATGATGAAGTTTTTAATTTAAACTTAAAATCTTAAATTATAAGACAATCTGAAATCAACACTGTTGTGTTGCCACAATTATATGGTGACCAGTGACACATGTATGATATGTGATATCATGATCCTGTGTGTTATTGTTATATGGGTTGTAGGAGAAAAGCTCTACAGGCCATATCACGGTCACAGATCTTCAGAAAACACTGATCCGAAGGCTGAGAGACTGGAACTTCTCTGAGCACCATAATGCCAATGTGTTTCCACAGGTTACCATGTTTGCATGCATCTTTATGTCATCCCCATGTATGATAAGGGAACTGGTCTGAAGATACTGTATTTCAGAGTGTATCTAAGCACTGTGTACATATATTTATATAAAAATATTTATATTTTCCCAGAGGATTCCACTACAGTAAGCTAACTTCCACAAAAAGGGCAATGAAGCATGTAAAGCGAGTGGAAAAATGGGACAAGGGTTGGGTCATTTTTTTTTTGTCTTATTTTAGGTCATCCAGTCAGCATTCAGAAAGTACAGATGCATGGACACATTTCAAAGCAGCCAAAACAACAATATGTTTGTTGTATTTCACAATCCTATGAACCACCAAAGGACTTTCCGAGAATCTTGGGCTGTTTCCCTTCATACAGATGTTGGCTTCAGGTTCGGTCCTCTGTTGTTAGCTTTTTATAGTAAGGACGATTGTGCTCAGAACTGATCACATATGCAATCTGGATTGTGGTTGATATGACACAAAGTGTGGTCCATGGTAACTGCATGGATTTTGGTTTCACAGGAGTTACCTGGAGCATGTTACTGACTCACTGAGTGAGTGGACTAAACAGGAAGAGGTCAAATGGCAAGCTCTTCAGGCAAAGAGGGATGCTGAGAGACTGAGTGCACAGACACCATCTGAAGCCTGTAAGATAATAAAATCTGTACAATAATACAGACTATGTCTAAAGGGACTTTTAGGGGCTTGTTTTTGATACTGATATAGCCACATGCCACTGCATGCTGATTAAATGATACCTTTCCCTGCAATCAGCTAATGGCATCCTAAAGGCACCACTGGTGGTGTCAAACATATGATTAATTGTCTCATAGGTAAAGAAAATGCACACTTTGGTGTTGTGTTATATACCAATTGCCTACAAATGCACACTGTGTCACACAAAGTAAGAATTCAAATACTCGTAGCTAACTGAAGATTTCCTGTTGCTTATTATTGAGCCATGATAGTGGAGACTGAGAATGACAGTGTTTGTCTCTAGTGGAATTTGTAGGGCACGGTTAAGGTTGGATGTTAGCTTGACTTTATTAGTGTAGTTCATTATATGACAATGGTATTAAATGCCCTTTCAATGGCCCCCTCATCACCCATTGTCATACAGAAGTAGTACAAAATGACGTTTCTTCATTTTGCGTCTTGTTGCACTCTGTTTGTAATTTCCTTCTCTTTTTCTCTCTTCTAGATTCACCAGTTATGCAGGATTGTACCCCAAAACCATACATAAGAGAAGGCTCTCTCAAAGTGAGCTCACCAACATACACTCCTGTTGACTGTTAAAAAAAAAAAGCTATTGAGGAGAATAAAGATCAGTGTAACAAAGGCTCTGCTGATTCATACGTTATCGCATGTTTTGATTACCCACTTTTGTGACCAGGTCTAATTTTATCACACACGTTTTTGACCTGTTCTAATTTGCAGAATCTACAAAATTCAGATGGCCATCATCTGATATAGATTTTTTGTGTGTTTTACTCACTGTGTCAGGCATGGAAGATTGAGCAAGACAGACTGAAGGAGGAGGAGGAGATGAAGAGGATGAAGAAAGAAAAGGGTGGAAAAGCCAAGGGCAGAGATGGATCTGATTCTGCAAAGGAGAGTAAGAAAACATCATCCTCTGCAAAGAAAAGCAGAGAGGACATGTCAAGAGCCTCTGATTTTGTTGAGCTTCCTGGAGACCCAAGAACAGAACCTCAGTCCCCCAAGGATTTGACATCAGTGAGTGTCATGACAAGTCTCAAGAACAAAGTCTTCTTTACTAGCTATCCTCTTCACAGTGGTACATGGATGAGACAGGCTTCTTCAACCTGCCTTCTGTGCACAGCCAATTCTATCTGTACAGTTTTCTCTACAGAGACCTTGTAGGTCCCTTTTTGAATACATCCTATATTCACAAAAATCTATCATGCAGCACTGTCAGTTCTGAACCTTAAGACACCATCTTTAGCTGTACACCTTCTGGCAGAATTGTTTAAAGCACATTTTAATCTCGAAAAAATATATAAAAAGTGAAAAGAGGGGTTGAAGTGTTCTAAATTTGCCAATATGCATGTTCCCAGCAGATAACAGTGCTGAAGACTATTTTGTGCTAGAATGAGAGATGAAAATAAAACGAATAAAGCCAAAAGGAGCAAACATATGCTTCTCTCCTGTGCTTATGTTGGGATTGATTCATTTTGGAACAGCTGAGAAAGAAATCCGCTCAAATTTGTGTATTATCTTACAGGCAATGACAGGCTACAATATGGATGGCAAACTGATTCATGTCTCTGGCCAGGTCCAATCTATCTTCCCTTTGGATGGAGGTCATATTCAGGTAGAAAATGTCCAATTCATCAAAGGTATGTGACAGAGTACACCCCTCACGCTTAACAAGGAATTTGTTTGTACTAATTCATTTGTTCAGATGCTGTATATGAACCGATATTGTTTTCAGGGTCAACTCATATTAAAGTCTGTGTCATGAAAGACAACCACAACTTCTTCACACATGTCTACAAGGAAAAAAGATATATACAAGAAAACAAAAAGGAAATTGATTTCCCAGACAGACCAGGTAAACTTGACTTAGATATATGCATTTACAGTTAAGTTATAATTATAAATTATAAATTCATACATTGACACATTTACCACAACTAAACTACATACCCACTCTATAGAATATTAAGTTTGAAAATAGTATTAAAATCGAAATAGTACAATCTCAATGCTTAATTTATTCTCTTTTTCCTCATTTTTTTAGAATTCACATCTGAAAAAAAGGCTGGGAAACATGGCTCATTTTTTGCTGTGTTGCATAATGGGATGCATATTTCATACAGTCATAACAAACCAGAGGCAGCAAACGCGGGTAATGTCCTTCTGTTCATTTCTCTCTATCTCACAGGCTCAATTTCTTCCATAGTGTTGAGGTATTGTGATGGGGCCTGTGTTTGGTGATAAGGAGCATACATAAGGTGGTAACTGCTTATGGCCTTATCTGACTAGTCTATCAATTGATTTTAAACATTATCACCTAATTAGTGCAGCTCAGTTTTGTAAAACACGGCCGTCACCACAAAAAATGAGTATACCACTTCCACACTGCTTTGTCATGTTTCTTATTTCTAACACAGACTTCCTTCACTTTTACTTCTCTTGTATACCTCTGGGGGTATCTGTAGTCCCCTGACTTCATTTATATAGATACCACTGAGGCTTCACTCATGGCTTTTAAATATAGTATTTTGTGATGCAGGAGACCAGGCCGTGGTCCCAGTAATAGAGGCTGACACTGCACCATCCAGTCTGACTGTCGCGTCTGAAAACCAGTCAGCCTCAGACTTGGCAAAAACATCTTCCAGTCCTAAAGGATCTGGTTCAGCCCTAAACCTGCACTCAGCACTGGGAGAGGAGCAGGTAGTGTGGCAAACCTTAGAATAGCATTTTTAATGAATTTTATAGAAAATGATTCTCATAGTCTGCTAGATGGAGTAGAACATCTGTGCATTGGAATATAGTAAAATGTGAAAATTGGTTCTGGAAGTAATGCTTAATATTTTGCACAGAATTATGCAAACATTTGTTCTGAATTTACAAACTAAAAAAAGTTGTAACCACAGTGTCTGTGCACTGTTTCTAAAGACATTTCTCATTGTCTGTCTCTTCTCTCTCTCTTTTATCCAAGATTGCGGAGTCTGACAATGAAGCCAAACGTCTACAAAAACCTGTATGTCAGAACTTAACTGTGTCCATCCCCAGTGGCCTTATGGTCCAGTTCATATATGAGGATAGAGAAGGTTAGGAAGCATATTACTTACATGATACTTTGGTTTGGTTTAGAGCAGTGACTTAGAATGATTTAATAAGCTTCATGACCGAAAACAGGGTAAGCTCAGGGTAACCACTGTTCACAAACACTGCATGAGGAAAGTCACTGCCAGACTTTCATTTCCTCAGATCTCTATTAAAGGAGATTTCTTTCTTGATGTCCAGGGAAGACCTAGTTCAGTGATTCTCAAAACAGTTTATATTTAAAGTGTTAATTCATTGATAAGTTACAGTAACAGTGTGGTAGCTCTCATCTTTCATATTCTAACAGAAACAAGGCAACACAAAACAAATCTGTTTGTGTTGAAATGTAATGCATTATTAGGTTGTATTCAGTTAGAAATTGTTGTATAGTCCTTGTCATCGACATGCTTTTATAAAAACCATGAAAATTAGGCAGTAAACCGTGATATCACGCTGCCTATTCCAGGTAAACAAGATTTACATTTTTACTTTTTTTCTCAGTCTGGTTGTGACCAGTGGTCCTTGTTCATGGACATGTTACTGATGAGGCCTTTGTGCGTAGGTGTGAAAGGACAATCGCTCATGGTGAGACAGAGCTTCCCCTGTGGTGGACCTGCTTCAGCCCCATCTCAGGATCACTCCGCCCTCACAGAGTGCTCCAGGGTCGTCACAAGACATGGGACTGTAGTCAAATACATGAAAGATGGTTCTACTGAGGTAATCCTGAATATATGAATCTCTCTTAGACAAAAGGTTAGTTTTTGCCAGTGTTGTTTATTTAGAAAACATGGTATCAGTAGGTATACAGTACATATATGTTAGTATGATGCTATGCTATTCTACTTTACTATTCACGTAATGCTTTTTAGCCAAGACGGGAGTCTATTTGCTCTGTTTTTTATTAAATTGAGGCCAAGATTTTAAATGAATCAGAGGCACTATTGCACGCTATCATTAATTTGACGACTTTTTGGTGCTACTTTTGAAAAAAAAAAGCAAAACTTTTTCGAATCTCTCTCTCCCGTTCTAAAATTCAAACTGCTTGCAGGTTCTGTTTGCAGATGGCACTGTCAGCAACAGTGCAGACTCTGGGCCAGTTTTTCAGCCTGTCCCAGACATTGCTGTGATCGAGAAGGAAAAAGTCGAAGAGCAGACACCCACAAGCAAAGAAGCTCCTGATCGGAAAGGTAAAACAAATCACTTAGGCATATTTCTGATCAATGATTCAAAATTTTTCAGTAGATCACTGGCTTATAACGTTGTATTCAAAAGTGAACCTGAGAGGATGTTACTTCCATAGAGTGAACTTCTGATTTGTGTGATTAGTACAAGGTCCTTTTGTGATCAATACCTCCTTGTCTGGGGTCCAACGAATGCACAATAACGCAGCAAAAGAGTGAATGACCTCATGTCGAAAGCCAGGCAAAAACTGTGTGTGAACTCACTGTGAGGATTAATATATCTAACAGCAACAATATAACAATTTTTTGATGTTGTTTGATGTTGTCATGCTCAAAACAAAAAATGCTTATAGTAATGTCAAAGTCAGTGTTTGTGTGTAATCAATCTCAGTTGGTTGTTTATTGAAATCTTATCTCTAGTGCCTGTTTCTATCTGAAGAATAAGTTACTGCGGAGTTCTTTGATCTATTCAGTTTCCTCAGCCATTAGAACCCTCCTTTAATTTCCTCATTTCTATCCTTTATGCCTGTACATACCTTTCTTCATACAGGTAGAATTAGTCCTACCATTCTCAACAGAGCTGATGTTGCTTTGCTGTTACTCATATCCTTGTAACTGTTTTACTTTTGAACATGTTCATATTAATCTCAAATATTTTCACTTTTGTTAAATTGTTCCTTTGTGTGAGGCTTAAATATTTAGTAATTCCACCCATCCATTGCCTTTAGAATGAAAAGTGTGGTGAGAGTGGACTCAGTAGTTTTTGGTTCTGCAGGGAAGCCAAAATCCAAGCCAAGTAAGGAGGTCCAGCCTGCTGATCCTGTGCCTCAGGAGGAGGAGAAAAGCACTCCTCAAACATCTGGAGGCTTTTGGACCACAACTTCTCCCTCTGGACACCGAGTTTGCTCCCTTGGTGATAAGCAGATTGATATCTCACCCATTCTAACATATAAAGCCACTGACCCATTCAGTGAAACAGTAAGTACCATAGGTACCATTACTCTCATAACTGTTCCAAGAATCAAAATTATTTGTTTAAGTTTGCATTAAATTTGAGCTTTTATCACAGTGGATAATGCTTCTTAGTTGTGGCATCAGTCCTCCATTTCACTTCTCTGTGGGCTCAAAAGCAGTATTTTCTAACCTTTTTTTCATCTGCAGCATAGTCTGCAAAAATGACAAAATATTGCAGCGTACCTTTTTCTTCAATGCAAATTTCAGTTGTCAGCACAATCCACCCAGTGTGCTCATTTTTATGAGACAACCAAGAAAAACAGAAAAACATTCTCTGAACCAGTTTGAGAGCATAATCGAGGGGTGATGATTTCAGTGACAATATGTTTTTATTTTTATGGTTTATTCATTTTCCATTTTAAAATAGGCCTGACCTGGCCTGGAGTTAATGTGCTCCACTACAGCGGTTCGGAAACGCTGCACTAAAAAAAGTCTGACTGACTTCAGTTTATTGTTACATAATGACATTGTGATGCATCCATACCTGAACTTGAAGCTATGTTTACATGTAAGGAATCCACCACCTTCAGTCATAGAAACACAGCCAATGAAAACACAAAATACTAGGCACCGTTATGCCTCCATGTTCAGGTGTATTACTTTGTATGGACTTGTTTGTCTTAATGGACTTGTATTGGTCAAATGAAAGGTTGTCATCACAAGAGAAGACAAGGTCCTGTCTGTCCTGGATAAAGATGGAACAGTCTTAGTGGATCACGCTGATGGAACCAGAATCACCACTTACTACCAGGAGAGGCGGTCCCAAAACCACCTCAACACAGGTTAGCATTTGAAAGACTATAGCACTGCTATATTCATTTGAGAGATATTCAGTTTCAGGTTTAGCTAAAAACTATAAACAGTAAAACTTTGCTTTAAATCTCTTTTCAGAGGAAGCATCTGACGGTTTGTCCAGGAAAGAAAAACTTGTCAGAGTAGAATCTGTTGGCTTTGCCACTGTTGTCATGAACTGTGATGGCAGAACCTGTGACGTCCTCTTTGGAGATGGGACTATAATTAATGCAGCTTGTGATGGGTCTTACAAGGTAAAACAACAACAAGAACAAAAAGCATGAAATTCACTGTTTTCAACAATATTTCCCATCCACTTGAAAGTGCGCCCAAAAATATGCTGTAGTTTAGTAACATTATACATTAGATTAGATTTGAGAGAGGCGTCTGATAGGTCAGTTCTGTATTAGGTTAAGCTCTTTTTTTTTCATTTGTATTCTGTATGCAGACACGGTTCTGTCACTTTACTCTAGATATCTCCCTCCAGTGGGGGCTCACTCCACATTCATGAGGATGGAAAAGCTGTTTACACGTCTGCCCAGGGCCAAGGCAGAATGCCAGATGGACCTGAGGGAAAGCAACCTAGCAAATACGTGATGAGTCACACTGCCCATGTCTTATGTCAAGTCACAGACCAGAGAAGCAATTCTTACCAGGTGTGCTGCTTTCCTTTTACTATCACAAAATATGTTTCCGTCGCTTTATGAGCAGTTCCGACAATAATGACTATTTACCTGGAGTTCGGTACATTTGAAGAACATTTGCTATTTAAAAAAAAAAAATGTAATGATCGCAAGGGAATGCTGTGAAACATAAATCAGGCTGTTTTTTTATGAGAAAGCCATTTTATGTTGGAACAGAATCTTGCTCGTATATCTTCACAAGAGGATTATTTGTCATGTAATGGACTAAGGACTTTAATGAAGCATATAAACAAAAAACTGTCTTTGCAGGTAACTGCTGATGGTCAAACATCGATCAGTAGATGTGGCCCTAAAAGCAGCACCGTGGAGGAAAACACTGAGGGAGGGGATCATTTTAAAACAAACCTACCCAGGTCAGATTGAACTCAGATTACCTAATTATAGTATGACTGAGTTTCTTGCTAGCCAGGCAGGAACTCAAGTCAGTTTAAGTTTGTGCAAATTTAGACTTCAGTTAGTAACATATGCTGGATTCATATGATTTAAAATAAAGTCAACTAATTATATTTTATGGCGTAGAAGTAACAACAAATATCTTAAAGTATCCAGTATCTGCTGCTTTTCACTCAGAAAGCAGAATTTGCCCTGTGGAATTACCTTTATTTATTTTATCCAAGTCCAAGGAAAAACACAATTAAGCATACAGCAAATTCAATAAACTCTAACGCCTGCGGTGTTTATAAATAAATAAATAAGAAAAATTACGTCATTATAAGTTTGCTCAACTTGTGGACAGAAACAGGCCATTGCCCATACTGAATCACACAAATGTGCATTAAAGTAATATATCCTTAATTTGCTCCAGACAAAGAGTTTGCATGAAGTTTTAAAGTCAAGTTAACTAAATACATTTAAGGGACATTGAGTACTGCTGTTTATTTATGCATTTTTATAATGTTTTTATAGGTAATGCTTGGCTTTTCAGAATGCTTACCTTTTTTGGTCATATCACTTAAATGTACTACAGGTTTTTTGTTGCACATGAAGATGGTTCAGGCACTGAGTTTCTCTGTTCCCGTGGTGTTGATGAGCTGCTTTGGAAGGCCTACTCTGATCCGTCTGTGGCTGTGTTGAAAGAGCCTATCTCGGATTTACAGGGTAAATTATTATTGCATTACACCTCAGAAACAAATTGTGCTTTGCAGATTTTTTGTAAATATTGATAATTCTGTTGGTTTCAGTGTATATGAGAGCAGTGTACACAACTCAAATTATGCATGGTATAAGGATCTTTATCACTATTTGCCACTAAGAAAAACAATACTTTCCTAAAGTTCTGATTAAATCATGTGTGTTCATATGCATCAAGACTGCAATGAAATATGCAGGGCGTACACTTTGGGTTATTTAGGCAGAATTTTAAATAGTCTTTTTCAGATGTTTGTACCATAGTGTCACGGATTTTTCCCCAGGTGTGTTTGGAATAACAATACTGAAGCCCAGCTCTAAGGATGTGTGGTCAAGTTGGCTCATACCCAAACAGAACAGTGATATTTTTCCCACTCACCTCAAGTCAAGGAAATGGGAGAAATTCCCTTCAGTTGAAGTAGGTCTGGTTGACTTTCTGCTGGAAGCTTGATGTGACAAACTCATGCAAGGAGAACAAGGTGTTGTTAATCTTTCTGAACTCCTGTTCAACCCTTAGAGAAAGACACCAGGACCACCATTTGGAACCACACTTGGCCGAGGTCTTCATCTAAGGGAGACAACCAGGCCTAGTTCTCCACCCAGCCCTCCCATTTTGCAGAGCCCTGATGTCATACTGGTTCATCAGTTCATTCAGTATCCACCAGTTACTGATTCTCTCTGTGAAGGACTGGAGACACGTTTAGTGGTAAATTCATACCTCCCAGTTTGATAGATACATCTCTCATAAATATTTTAGCTAACATCACCATGTTGTTGGAAATACTAATACAATACAATACTAATACAATACCGTGACAAGCTTAGGGAACCATTTTTATATATCAGAAACTACAATACTGCCCAAAATGTTTTACCCCATCTGTACCCACGAAATATTAACCTTAAGCTAATAGTTTGGCTAAAGAATTTATAGTTTAATCAATAATAAACTGTCTTAACTACTATAACTAGAATGGTAACTCGCCATAATAGGGATCAGTGTAGAATGAAACATTGTTTTGTGTTTGTTTTAGTGCAGTGAACATGTATCTTTATTATTAAAGAATATTTTTCCCTTCTCCTTGGAGGCTTACATACAGCAGTTAATGAGAAGGGAGGAAATGTTGGTGGAGATGCAGCTAAAAGACCCCCGCACATCAGAGGAGCAGGTCCACGAGACAGATTTGTTGAAGCTTGTCTTGGTAACAACTCTGTTTAAATGAAGATGACTAATAATTTACTGTTGTCCATTTTTTCCCGGGTTTTGCATATCTCACTATGAATATTCGACTAAATAAGGATTTATAAACTGCCTTAAATTGACCTAATTTCCTTTTCTTTTTTTCTGCAGTCTCTTCCAGACTCTGATAATCCCTCCACGTCCATGGAGAAGATCCTCCACTCTGGTTATTTATATTGCATTCATAAGCATGCATTTTATGGTGGATTTGAGCTTAAAATCCTCAGTCGTCATGTTGGTGGCACCCTATGTAAAAAAGCACCACGCTGAACATAGCTCTCTGAACTCCATTGAACTTCATTTGCCTCATATTTGATGTGACCCCAAAGGAAATTCAGTGCTTCATTTGCACAGTACAATGAGGGCAATGTTGGAACCTGCACGCTGTTAAGAGAATACAACATTACAGGGCTCAGATGTTTTCTCATGCGGTTGTTGTTTTATTTTCACAGTAGATGTGGCCTCTGTGTACACCCAGGCTCTGAACCCTGAGCTCAGTCCTTTAAAGAACTCACAGGTCACACACAGGTATCGATCATATGAGTGTTCACTGCACGTTTTACAGACACATATCAGTAATCAAATCTTAATTCTCCAAGATTTCACAACTTTCCAAGTTCTCCATTTACTCACTTTATGTTGTAATTGTGGTCTAAATGCACAATTTAATATGAGTTAGGATTATGCTATAGAAGGAATAATGTGCAGCTGGTCATGAAGTGCCTTCAGAAGCAGAGATGCAATATTTTCCCTCTGCCATATGTAATACCTCTAAATACTGTCAATTTGTTTTTAGCTCCACCAAAAAGAGAAAGGAGTCTCAGTGGGGAAACAGACTCAAACAGCGAAGGTAAATGTTTTACAATTATTTAAAATAAAGAAAATAAATATAAAATAAATCAAATCACAGCTGAATTTTCCATCATAATTAGAGAAGCAAATGAGTCTGTATACCTGCAACCATCTGAAATATTTAGGCAACTTAGAGTACTTCTTTTTATTTCCATGGATGAACAGTGACACATACGGGTATGTTCTGATGTGTCATTTCTGCATAAGGTAATCCATGTGCTCTTGTTCTTATCAATAGTACTGTATATAAGATGAAATGTTGTTATTCAGTCAGGACCTACAGGAACAGAAGAGATACCAGAATGCTCTGAGGAAGAAAATTGTCCCTCCATATTTTCACTCTGAATTAGTGAAGACTCTACAACTTTAATAAAAGGCAAGTTTTCTGGTTTGAGTTTGAAGGATACCTCACCTAAATTTTACACACACACACACACACACACACTCACACACACACATGTGCGCACGCACACACACACACACACAACAAGCAGAAAAGAGTGTCATGTCATTGTATTTGTATGTAAATGTTTGTTTTATGTGTATTTTTGTGTGTACGTCACATATTAGTAATATTAGACTACAGTAATGTTAGAGTCCAAGAATGCCTTGAGTATGCAATGTGGTCATTAAAATGGTCTTATTCCTCAAAGGATCTGGACTCTGTCTTATTCCTCAAAGGATCTGGACTCTGTCCTCTGCTGGAGTCTCTGATATACAGTACACATGCAGTGCTACATTATGGATTTTATATATATATATATATATATATATATATATATATATATATATATATGCTTTACAGATAAAGAGAACTGAGTCGTGCTCTCACTTTAAGTACTCTCCCTTTTTGTCTGTGGATTAACTGTCATAAAACAGTGATGTAAGTAAAACTGTATCAAACTGGACAGCAGTATGTTGTAAACAAACAGAGATGGCAATAAAATGAATTTGACTTTAACGGTGATACACTGAATATACGCTAACCAGTGACTTTTTTTTTTTTAAGAAATTAAGTTTCTCAGTGAATAAAAGGAAAGGCTATCTGTACCTAATGCTCCATACTGAAAGTATCAGAGCCTCTTCAAGGCTGTAAGCTACTGCATAGGTTGCCAATGCTGAAGATTTTGCTGAATCTGTGTGAAATGATTTTGAGCCAAAAATGAAAGAATAAAGGAGCATTGCATTTGAAAGAGGTTGTGAGATGTGTTATGTGTAATGCAAATTGTTAGAGGATACTGAATATCAACACATGGGACAAAAAATATATGTCATATTTTGCTTTCTTTTCTTGGATAAAGAGGAAGGATTATTTATTAAATTATTATTAAAATACATAATGCACTCATAACATATATACAGAACGCACTAGACCTGACATCACACCATGATTTCTGTTACATGTAACATGATTCATATGGCTTACAGATACACTTTAATAGAATAGAAGTCTGTGGTTACGGCGTGTTGCCAGATCTTCCCCTTGTGATTTTCAGTAAATCAGCTGGACTCCACTCGACACACGCTGTGCAAATAAACTGTTTCAAAACCAAACATCATGGTAATAATTGATCTAATGAAGAGGAGACACAGTGAAAAGGACAGACAGAGAAGTCATACAGACAGACAGAGGAACCAACGAACACACGTCAGCCTTATTGGATTTGTTGCATATCAGACAGGAACGGAGACTGTGAGTTCATTGTTTCAAATACATTTGTCAATCATCTTAGCTAAAACTGATTATCTGCCATTACAAAATTTCCAGGGTTTTTTGTTGCCTTAGATGAAGGTAAGTTAGTAATTCTATTGATATGACATATCAATTAGAAAATAAAATGTTCATGAAACTTGAAATAAGAATATATGAAATATTGAATATATGTCTGTGCTTTAATAAAGAAAGACTTTGTTTACTGTACTCGGGATTATTGTGCTAAACAATTTTTATTCCTCTTTGTGTGTGTGTGTGTGTGTGTGTGTGTGTGTGTGTGTGTGTGTAGGAGAAACAGACAGAAAGAGAGAGAGTTTGCATATTGCATGTTCAAGGCCTGTTGATCTTTGTCACCTTTCTCTATTCTAATTCCTTGCCAGGAGAAATTGCTTCATCATGTTGCATGTTTTGCTTCTGCTCCTACTGGAGGTAAAAAAAAAAACCCAACAACAAAATAATGCCATTGTGATACATGAACAAAATGAAAATATATGAAGAACAGTCCATCATCAGTGAACACTTCCTAATGTATCTCTAGGACAATAAGAGCCAACATAGGCATTGTAATCCTGACACACTCACTCGATCTCTCCATTTCTCCAGCTCTCCTCCTCTGTCTCTGGGCTCACTGTTCCACGGGGCTCGTCCTTCACCCTGTCCTGTGTCAGTGAAGATGGCCCTGTAGTGTCTAATGCTGAGTATTACTGGAGCTTCAAACCTAAACTTAGTTCAGACTCCCCGCACACGGATCTCACCCAGAACGAGACAGGTTCAACTCTGACTCTCACTAAGGTGGGTTCGGAGCATGAGGGAGTGTATATGTGTGTGACCAAAGGAGAACATGGAGAGGATTATGTCAAGATGAGGACAACGTATAAACTCGAACTAGAAGGTGCGACACAGTCAATCTTTAAACACTTAGGTCCCTGGGTCAGCAGTACAAAGCATAACAGTGTTTTTTGTCTTTTTCCTGTTTTTATTTTCAAATAATATCGATTTTAATGTGTAAGCTCATCTATATATTTCATATGTGCACATTTGTTCCCAATCATTAAACTTAGAGTGAGTACAAACAAATAATAGAATACTAATTCTTATCTTTTCATCTTTGTGTAACCCAAATGCTGGAAAGCTCAATTGCATCTCTTGTGCTAATAATCATAAGTTGTTAAATCACCTTCCAGACCCCATTTTCATATCATGGATCCGCATTGAGGCGCAAGAAGCGGCCAATGTGATGCTTCCATGCATGTCCAGTCCGTCATACCGCCCGCCAGCTGCTGCTTTTTGGAACAGGGGGATGTTTGAACACATGCAAAAGTTACAGCCTAAGGAGTTTACAGTAGAAGGGTCTCATGTGACTTGGGCATTTTCTGAACCCAGGGATCGAGACTGGAGTATCATGATAGCAAATGTCACAGAAGATGACTCGGGCATGTACGAATGTGAGATTCGGTGGGATTCGTACAAGTCTACTTTTCTTCTGGAACTCAAAGTGATCCGTAAGTTCATGCGTGGTTTTAAACTGGCTGTAAAATGTCTCTGTGTTAGTGTTATTATTTTTATATGTATATTTTTCTTTCATCTCAGCAGTGTGATCGCTGAGGAACACTTTTTGCAGGAGCAATGAAATCGTCCGTTACAAGATTCCCTGTTTTTTTTTTTTTTTTTTTTCTCAGCACTAGCGCTCTATTTTGTGTCTTTGTGAAGAGATGTGATGCATGAATGAGTTATTATTTAAGAATGTGACAGTGATTCTGGCCTCAGTGATTACCACACTCTCTGTGTGAGATACTCAGTGTAAAAGCTTCTAAGACTGTTGTCTTCCATTCACTCTCACAGACATCTATTCATACTACGTTTGAATTTCTGAACAGTTTCTTAACAGTGAGTGGCACTGCAGAGAAACACATCACCTGCTACTAGAGGCTATGAAAGGGCAACGAAAGGAAAAAGGAGTGTTATGACATATGAGGGAGCAGGTGTTTGAATTATGACAGATTAGAGAGAGCAAATTAAAAAAAGAAAAAAAAAAAGCTCCCCTGTCAAACATCTCAGTCTCTCTGTTGCGCTATGCTAATATTTTATTTTATCCACACATCAGAAAGGCATCATTATAAGTAAAGTATATTTGCAGATGTTTTTAACTGACATAACAGTCAGGGTGAGGAACCAACATAATACATCACCGCTTTTCACATTTTCACAGGTTCAATGCACATTGTCCTGATATGACTTATCATTGCATAATGTTTGGCTGAAAATAAGTGAGGTTAAGTGTCACTTTTTCCACTGTCTCTGTTCCTAGCTGCTCCACCTCCACGGTGTCTGAATCACAAGTCACCTTGGGAACCATGTACTACGGAAAGCCGGTCAAGCAAAGCTATTCTACAAGAATCTCTTACAGAATTCTCCCTCCGTGTCTACTCTCATCTGAGATCCAGAAAACAAACTGGAAATCTGCTCTTCTCACCAATCAGCATTGCTGGGGCACTCTCACACCTGCTGTTGGGTAAGACTCGAAATAAAACCGTGGCTGGATAGCTCTTTTTTATTTATCACACTTTGCTTCTGTCAGGAAAGAAGTATTTTTGAAATAAAAAATGAAATAAAAAAAGTGCTGACAACACTGTTTGTGCTCCACTAACTAAAGCCTTATACTGATACAGTGAGTGTTTAAAACGGTGCACTAACTAAAGCCTTATACTGATACAGTGAGTGTTTAAAACAGTACACTAACTAAAGCCTTATACTGATACAGTGAGTGTTTAAAACAGTACACTAACTAAAGCCTTATACTGATACAGTGAGTGTTTAAAACAGTCCTATGAATGTCAGTTTTTGGTCTGTACTTGTTTTTGGACATCAGATCCTGTGTGCTTAATCAAATATAAGTGAAACGGCTATATTACCCTCTGTTCTCATATATGTTTTTTGGCTAGCTAAGCAAATGTCCATCTCTCTCTCTCTCTCTCTCTCTCTCTCTCTGTCTCTCTCTCTCTCTGTCTCTCTCTCTCTCCATCTCTGTCTCTTTCTCACACACACACACACACACACACACACACACACACATAAGGTGCCCGTGGTAAGACCAGAGCAGATCTAGAGGATGCTCTCTCTCTCCCTGCACCCTCTTCCTGTGTACACAGCCAGATGAAGACACTGAGAGAGGAAATTAGGAAATCACTGACCACGGCCTCTCACATCTATTATAGCAGCGGTATGGAGATTCCTGCTCTCAGACAAACCACATCCACACACACATTGCTGTGTTATTCACTGCTATAGATGAATGTAGTAGTGCTGAGTAGGCTATATCTTACAACAAGCAGACTGAGTGGAAAAGAAGACTTTGTTAGGTTGTGTAATTTCTCACAGCTATTTCATTCTTTCTCAGAGCACAGACTGGGGGAAGCTTTCATAAACCAGTCACAGGAGTTCTACAGTGCAGCGCCAGAGAAACTGACCAATGATAGTGAGAAGAATGTGAAAATGATTAATGATTGGGTGGCTGAGAAGACAAATTCTAAGATCACTCACCTTGTGGACTCTGTCGCCCCTGATACCCAGCTGCTCTTGCTAAATGCAGTTTATTTCAATGGTCAGTACTCATACATCAGTGTACCTGTGTGTGTGTGTGTGTGTGTGTGTGTGTGTGTGTGTGTTTGCACAACATGTGCAGTTTGTGCAGTTTAGTTTATGTAGAGTGAAAATGCTCCGAGCATGTCCTGTTACACATGACAAATAAATAAGTTAGTGTTTACACTTGTTTACGTCATGCTGAATCGTATTTCTAATCTGAGTGTCATACATCTAGACTCGGTGTGACTGTTTGTTTGACAGGAAAGTGGAAGATGAAGTTTGACTCAAAAGTCAAACAGGGCCAATTTCACACACTATCAGGTGACATGATCGTTGTGCCTGTACTCTACAGCTCGAAGTACAAAGTATCCATTGGCTATGATCCTAAGCTGAAGGCCCAGGTAAGCCCTGCAAGAAAGACTTTCTTTGAATAAACAAAAAGTATGTATTGACAAGAAAAGATTCACAGTATCTAGTGCATTAGCACAGACACCAGGATAGGTAATAACCAGGGTGGCAATTTGACTGAGCAGTGAACCAGCACCGCATGTACAATAATTTTTCTCTTTGATTTTAGGTGGCGATGCTTCCCCTTACTGACAAAAACAGCCTGTTCATCCTTGTTCCCAGCATCAACTCAGAGAAGGAGCTGGTTGCAATGGAGCAGAATATGAATTTTGACAGTGTAAAATCCATGGTGAAGTCAATGCATGAAATCTCACCCCAATCGGCTGAGGTCACACTGCCTAAAATCAAACTAGACCAGAGAACAGACATCGCAGATCTGCTGGAAAAAATGGGTACTGCTAAACTGACTGTCTCTCCCTTTACTTCGCTGGCTTTCTGAATCAACAAATAGTGACGTGTGGTGATACGACTGAATTTCTATAACTATTGTTTTTAAAGATTATTAGTGTGAGGCACAGAGTGAGGCCACATTTCAATTTTCAGTTATGTGACGTTTCTAACACATAGCCTAATGTACTCTCTCTCTCTCTCTCTTTCTGTCTTTGTCTCTCTCTCTTGCTCTCTGTCCCTTTTAAAGGTTTATCTGAACTCTTTTATTCCCCTAACCTATGCGCCCTGTTCCCGGACGACTCAGCTGCACCCCTCATTCTCTCCGACGCTCAACATCGTGCCTCGCTCACGCTGTCAGAGACGGGGGTGGAGGCTGCAGCAGCCACCTCCATCTCCTTCTCTCGCTCCTATTCCTCCTTCTCGGCCATGCAGCCTTTTGTCCTGCTGCTGTGGAGCGACAGAGCAGACTGTCCTCTCTTCATGGGGAGAGTGACCGACCCCCGTTAAAGAGAGCAGGGCTGAGAGCCAAATCTGACTCAAAGGCTGATAAAAGTGCAGAGGCTGAGAATGTAATAAACAATGACATTTCACATTAAATAAAACCGTTCGTCCCAATACAAGAAATTGTCAACTCAATATTATGTTAATAAACAAAGAGACAAATTCAAATTAGGTGTCGATACCTCACGAAAGAAAGAAAGAAAGAAAGAAAGAGAAAGAAAGAAAGAAAATAGGAAGGAAAAGGACTGAATGAGGGGCTACAACACTGCACGCACTACAATGGTGATATGGTCACAACATTCGGTTTATTTAAGACATAATTACAAAGACTGACCACACGATGGCAGTCACAGTACATTTTCCACATATACACTCGATGAGGACACATGGAAGCATCTAGACAAATCATTCACTATTGAACTTCCTAGTCCATCAGGTTTACATCCCCTTTTGTGCCCAGCCAACAAGGAAAGGCAATGTCCATCAGTAATAGGATTTTTGAAATAAAAATATTGTAATAAATATACCCTGAATTGTCCCAGTGGATACAAAAAACAGACAGCAGCACTGATAATAATACACAGTAAATTTGTCGTTTACCAGTGTTAAATTTCCCAGAGCTGCACTGAGTTCATTTCCGAGTGACTTTACCTCTATTATCACCTGCCTTGCAATTTGTGTTTTCCAAGTACTTTTGTTATTGCATTTACTCTGATCAGTGTTGATTTTTATTAGCACTGAATTTAACTCTGTTAAATTTGCTGTGTAATTAACAGTGCTTCTGATGGCTTATATGACAGTCTGTACATATCCAGTGTGTATCATCGTAATGCCAAAACATTTGGCACCTGTAACTGAAATTTTGCAACATAAACATACAGACATGACAAGAAAGAAAATCGTCACAGAGAAAAAAAAGTTCCTAATAATGAAAACAAAGAAAAATATCTGAGACTTCCATGTTCAGAGGCCACTGTTGTTACATAGGCCACCGGTCGCATAAACTTACTGTTTCAACGCTGACCTTACAGTTTGATCAGGTCTCATTTTTGATTGTAATCATGACTTCAGACACAAAAACGTGTTCAGATTAATTTTGAACATGGTTAAATTTTCTTTACCCCTTCCAAGTCGATTACTACAGACTGGGACATATCAAACCAGCATGTTCACACAAGGTGTACGTGAGGCCTTAGAGTGCTGAAGCCCACAGAGATGCAGTTTGGACATATTTCACCACTGAAACATAACACACATTGCAAGACAGAACAGAGACTGGATCTAACCCCAAGGTCACCAATGTACAGGTGTGTTAGAAACACTGAGGTAAAGGTTCTTTAATAGGATGCTGAGTCTTAACAATTTTCACAAAACTGAGTTTTCTAGACACACGCTCATGTTTGCAGTTAACCTCCATGATTCCTTGACTCATTTGTTTTTGAAATGCTGTCTAACGTGTGTCTGCAGACAGCGGTTATGTAGGCCAGCATCGCTGCTTTGTTTTCCCACGATAATAGTATCCACTGTGTGGCATCTAGAACTTTCTTATACAGATCTAATTCTCATCAAGTATTACATAACATGGTCTGTGTCAGTTACATGAGAGTAAAACCAGTGAAATCTGTAATAATTTTACAAAGTTTTCTGACAAATCAATAAATTAACTCATAGCTTCATAGCAAGTCATTACAATATTTTTTTGCCAAATAAGTGGAGGTACTGTAACTAAGCTCTTTGTGCTACAAATGAAATGCAAAAATCTTATCTTTCAAAATAAAACACATTGTTTTGGAAGCAGTTTTCAGGAAGCCGGCATTAATTTTTTTTGCATATTCTGTGTATAGTCAGGTTTGCACACATTAAGTAAGTTGAGGAGTAAAGCAGGTTCAAAGACTAACTTAAAGCACAGTACAATGTTGCTTAAGCTGTAAGTTTCCTCAGTGTAATTTCTGAAGTCTATAATTCACATACAGACTCTTCTCTGCTATGTTCCATAGAGATCAGTTATAAGGTTCACAAGGAGATCAAATTTAAGCTTTCTTTTTTTCTCTCTCTTCAAAAAATTGAAATAGCAGACTTTCAAGATGGCAGAGATCCCAAAGACAGATAAATTCTTAATAAAACAACACTTATAAAAGTCGGTGTTCTTGAGACACACACACACACACACACATACACACACACACACTTATATCTTGTTAACCTCTGTGGCTGCTCAGATTAGTTAACAGTGAGATATCAATCATCTGAGCTTGCCTTACACACATATAAGGTGAGACCTTTTACAGGTCTGAGACGTCTGTGAGAATCTGGCTCAAGGGAACAACTGTTGAGGAAGGCGATACAGGACAAGATGTCCAATACACAGGCCAATAGCAATGACTGTATCAGCGTTTAACGCCGTGAATGATTGCTTTCCAAAGACTTATTTTGTAATTTTGAACGATTTTGTGTGCATTCAGTTTCATCAGATTTTAGGGTCACTGCTTTAGCATGGTAGCCCCTTTTGGGTTAAGTCAAGCGTAGACCCTATGCAAGCTGACAAGTTACGTGGAAATGCCACCTACCATGTTTCAGGCCAGAATTTCTGCATCCAAAATATCCAAAATTGGGAAAAATCCAATATTGACATGTGGATGAAGGTTCTTGAGTCAGGTTCATTTGTGAGAAGACATATTACTGGGCAAAATATCAGTACAATCAGTACAATATCAGTATATCAGTGTGTTTGCAAAAATAAATAAATAAATAAAATATAAAGTGATTCCAAGTGGTTAATTAAATATGATTCTCCTCTGCCATCCTGAAAAGCTGCAAAAATAAGCACAGATAAGCTACATGGGCAGCACATTGCAACAGACAGATAAACCTTAGAACAGCAAACAGGACAATACAAACAAAGAAAGTGCTTATGCACCTCTGGAGCTTGGTCCCCTAGTTCAAATAAACAGTCCACTATGTGAATTTCATTCAGACCTGTTGTGTTCTGATTTAGCCTTGTGATCAGAACTGTCCCTGCAAATGTATTAGACTGTATTAGATGACTGAGTCCAAGCTTTCTTATTCGCTGTCCTTGCATTGAAGAATTTCCTGTGCTTTTCAGTTGGACCTTGATAAGTAACACCCAGGTCTCTAAAGAGTTGTGTATGGGTGTGTTTCCAACATTTGTGACATTTCTACACGCTTTGAACGAGAAACGAACCCACTGTAGACACACAACACATACAAATACATACTCACAATTATATTTGAATATTAGGACTCTGATTTAGGCGGGCTTCCCAAACATCTCCTGTTAATCACCCAAGCACGCTGTTCATGAACTATATCCTGATTCTAGTGGGTCCGGTTTTCCTGATTCCACTAATCACAGACTTGATGATCAGTCGACCACAGGAAGCAAATGTGCTTTAGCTTTAAGAGTCCTGAAATACTTGTGAAAGCCTTTGGGAAACCCTGTCCTAGTATATCTTATTTTCCATTCGGATGTGACGTTTCTGACAGAGAGGCTGCACAAAGTCATACATACTCTTACAAAAACCCTCTGCTCCCCAGAGCCAAAGCTTAACACTGGAGTGCATCCCCGTCTCAAAAAAAAAAGCTATGACTGACATTTACACACACACACACACACTCTCTCTCTCATACCAGCAGACTAAGAATGCTCCGCTACGGCTGTGCTGGATGTCAAGTTATCCGTTCGGGGTTCAGCGGTTGTAGATGACTCTGAGTGCAGTTGATGTGAGAGGAGTAATCCTAATTAAAGCACTGGGGAGATCCGCTCAGTCAAACCAGTCCGACAGCCCTTATATCCATTCATCTGTCTGAACAGCTGTCTCTCCTGTGCCACCCCACACACAGACACTGGACTGGTGATGGATCGTGTCAATGGGCAGACTTGCTCTTGCCTCTGTGGTTCTCCTCCCCTTCCGCTCAGGGACACATGCATGGCCATGCCTCAGTGAGGATGGTGGCAGAGCGCAAGGGGTCATGGCATGTTTTAGGCCAGTGTGTCAATCAGAGAGAGCAAGTATTCAGGAAACACATACACACACACACACACACACACTCACATGCACATGCACACGCACGCACACACACGCACACACACACACACACACACACACACCCATTCACATGCACATGCACACACATTTACACTCCCCAACTACATCCGACCAGCTTCAAGATCTCCTATTTCAGGAAGGAGTCTCTTATCTCACTCTTTCTTTGTTATAAGACTGTAGGACTGCTCCAAGTACTCTCTCTCAATTTCATACAGCGTAATACAAAACAAACAAAAGAAACCCTAAAACGAAACAAAACAAAACAAAAACACACCCACACTTATTTAACGGTCACTTTGGCAAATATACAGAGACAGATGAATGTGTTGTGCTTCAAATGACACTGTGCAAATTCTTATTTCAATACCGACAAACAATGGAGAGCAGCGGCAGCCTACGTGATAGATGGTTATACTCTGGAAACTTCTGTGCAATGGACATTACTCAACATTAAGACCCACTGGCGTGGGCAGCGCAGAGTCACATTAGTCATGTGTAAAAGAAAAACAAAAGAGAGAGAGAGAGAGCAGTGCAAATTAACGTGAATGCACACAGTCAAGGAGTGATGTATGATTTGTAAGCACGTCACATCGGCTAACCGCTCCATGAAAAATCCCCCCTTTTCATTATATTCACAATTAAAGATTGAGTTGACAGCACTCAGAATTATCTGATGAACAACCCATAAATATTAATATCAATTTCAACATCGACATTATTAATATTATTGCATTTTTCCCCATTTATTATTACTGTATTACCATGTTATTGACTCTTAGATAAAAAAAAGGAAAACTAATGTATGCATATATGTGTGTGTGTGTGTGTATGTGTGTTTGCGAGCATGCATGTGGTGTGTCAGTCGCTGCTGGGGGCCCCTTGTTGTGTGAGGGTGTGCCAATATTCTACTTTCTTCCCTTTATATTTCAAACATTCAAACCAGTGTCTCAACTGCTGGCCTTTAGCATTGATGCCCAACTCGACACCACCTGAGAGACAGAAAGATGGAGAGAGAGAGAGAGAGAGAGAGAGAGAGGACAGTGGGAGAAAAAAAGCAGGTGAGAATGGAGAGAAAGAGGTCACCGAGTAAATAATGAAAGTGAAGATGTTGCATAGGATTCATCAGTTCATTTTTTCATCCTTTCCTTTCACAAAAAGCTGTAGCAATAGGGACAAATAAACTACCAAAACTCTTGAAAATGAACAAGATTCATGATGTATCCCTAAAAAGTTGGCATTAGTCTAGAAAATGTCAGTTTGAATAATTCAGCTAAGAGGACAGGAGCTACAGTTTCGACCTGGCCTATTGAACATTTCTCCTGTACCCTAACTGTCACTCTGTCTCTCTCTCTCTCTTTCCCTGTCTCTCTCTCTCTCTGCTTGCCATCACTCCTACTCTAGATCAATAACCTGTTCACAGTATGACAGCACAGCCTAGTCTTTTTTGTCAACAGCTAATTTCAAAACAGAGAAACTTGTTTGTACTGGGAAGCAGCACATTTTTTGAAATATTACATTTTTCAGTTATTGAACATATAACAAGTAAACAAATGTCTACTCAGTTTCATGTGTCTAAATATTCAAGAGCAGATTGTATCATGGATCCGCAATGGGACTTTGTCAGGGAACATCTGATTCAACTGTGATGACAAATGAATTAACATAAAAGAGTTGTTTGAAAACCACAATTTTTCACAGTATTATAAAAAACATAAATGAAATGAAAATGTCACTTTATACTAATGTGATATTGGCAGTGCATAACTGAACAGTGCATCCTTTCTACCGCTAAGGTGTTTTTGGCACCTCCTAAAAAATGATCAGCTCTCAGCTTGTTTTCGAGTACATATTAGTCACCGCTCACAGCGGGTGCTCCACAGCAGCCCAGTTAGGATTTGAGTCTTGTTTCACAGAAAAGTTTGCCAGGACTTTGACAGCTACACATCTACATATACAATTATACTCATTTATATTCATTTATATCAACACTGTTCCACAGAAAAACTGCCCCCCCCCCCCCCCAAATCAAAGTAAATAGTAAAACTGAGAGTTTATTTAGCTAAACGCAAGCATGAGACCATTTCCAGTTATTTGAATATATTTCAATCTCACACTGTTTTGCTTGTGTGTGTGTGTCTGTGTGTGTATATATGTGTGTGTGTGTGTGTGTGTGTGTGTGAGAGAGAGAGAGAGAGAGAGAGAGAGAGAGAGAGAGAGAACACAAGGCAGTAACAAAACACTTTTGATCTCAGAGCTGTGAAATACCCAAGAATAATCCCTCTCCCCTGTGTTATCCAATCCCACATGAAGTGAAACGTCAGGATGCTCTACCTCATTGATTCCTTTTGTCATCTGAAATGTTTTTTAACCTAGTGTTTGAAGCATTACGATGATTGGTTAATACATAACTGGGTTTTTGGGATTGGGAGAGTGGGAGAGAAAGAGAGAAAGAGAAACCTTACAGCATAACGAATTGTTTATACACCTTTCACCTTGCATGTTATAAAACCGCCAATGTAAATAAAAGTTAAATAGTCAGCATTCTTATTGCTTTATACACTTGGGCACATCTATAATAACATAAGAGTGTTCTGAAGCATTCGCATTGTCACTACAAGGTAGACGTGTCAGACTATGGTTTGGTTTCTGGGAATGGATATGAGTGTTGTCAGGTGCTGCTTGGCTTGGTGTTATTAAATGCATTGTGTACTCTGCTTGAGGATGCTGTGGAGAGCATCCCTGTCACACAGCATTACATCCCCACCTCTTTTTTTTATGAAAAACCTGCCTCTCTATTTCAGGTCCTGTTTTAAATATGTGGGAAAAAATTTCTGTGCGTGTGAAAGCGGAAGATACTACTTATCCTCGCCTCAGCCTGATGAAGTCCTTTTTTCAGCCCTCTATTGTTTCATTAAAAAAAAAAAAAAATTACATAGTCATTTGTGAAGAAAAAAATAAAAGTAATATTTGGACTGATAACTAAATCCTAAATAACTTTGAATAAATTCTTTACTGCTGAGTTTGTGGCAAGGCTCCAGAAGCACAGCAATCATATTGACTGCACCACTCTGCTGGAAATGCAGTGAAACTAAGCCAGACTGGATTTGGTCACCGCTCGGAGGGGAGGCCAGACGGGATAATCAGGACGCCACAGCGAAGGTGTTTTTGGATCAGTGGTGCGCAGACACCAGACAGGCAACACGGGGCTTTGCCAATGAATGTATTAAAGCAATTTAAGTTTTAACTGAATATTCTTTGATCAAGTTTCGTAAATATCTGTGCTTTACCGTTGACTGGTTCGTACACGTATTTATTTACGGCGGCCGTACATGAACGTTTGGTCACTTTGTTAAGTTCATGATGTCCCTGTCACTAGTGGAATCTGTCTGTGTGTACAGGCAGAGTCTGAATTTCCTCATATTCTCTCACCACACCTTCAGTGTGCAATTAGCAGCAGCAAGGCCAAAAATACAGTAAAAGTCTCTGAAAGCCATGTTCAGCACAATAACATAACAGCTTCTTTACTCACCTATGAAGTCATTGCTCATCCCCAAGTCGTAGTCCCACACTGAAATCTCTAGGGTCTTCTTGGCCAGCTGGTCGTGAGGAACTTCATACAGAAACTCCTGACAAAGAGGAATCAATGAAAGGGCCAGAAAGATAAGGGAATGGAATTTTTAGTCTCTGTGTGTGTGTGTGTGTGTGTGTGTGTGTGTGTGTGTGTGTGTGTGTATGCGCACGCGAGTGTGTGTGTGTGTGTGTGTATGTGTGTGCATGCGCGAGTGTGTGTGTGTGCGTGTGTGTGTGTGCGTGTGTGTGTGTGCTCAGTCATAACCTGCAATTGTCTCAACGACAACGCTCTAATTTTAGACAGTAAAAATGACAGCACTGCGCCTTTGACAATTGTTCCCTCATTTTTAAACCAGATTGGAATCATTAAAATGTGTGAATTTACTATATTAACTCTACGCTTCATAATCTTAATTCAAATTACTTTACGGATCAATATTTATTGAGATTTTCATATTAATGACAAAGGTCTGACAAATGCTCTTGCTTTGATTTCATGATAAAGTGAAACACAAATGAATTTTTCTAATAAATTACAAGCCAATTATAAAAATGTAAGGACACAATGTTTCCATACGACAGTGTATTACAATGCAGTGAGATAATACACGTAGCAGTAATGATTCATGCTCTGACTCCTTCAGGCTAAACTCGTGCTCACAAAACAAAATTAAGCCTTATTGAATTACTGAGGCACATCTGTGGAGGAAAAGGATCTACCTCATTAAACTCTGGGTTAAGAGTTTTCTTCTTCACTGAAGTTTTGTACTTTGACTTCTTCCCCATGTCAGGCTGAAGAACACTGTGAGTAAGAGACAGGGAGAGTGAAGAGAGAGAGAGAAAGAGAGAGGGGGGGGGGGAGGTAGAGAGAGAGAGAGAGAGAGAGAGAGAGAGAGAGGGAGAGGGAGAGAGAGAGAGAGAGAGAGAGAGAGATGGGATAGAAGGGATGAGACTGATGATAACTAAAGCAATCAGCTGGAGATAAAAGGCAGCAGATAAATTACTTTTCACAATGCTCCAGTGATATTATTAGTTTAAAATGTATACCAGTATCTGTTCTAGAGGCTAGGATTAGATGAAAATGGGTGGTTTAATGAGATAATAGCATTCTGCCTCTGTACAGTGCCTATGACCTAGACAATCATCAATTAAAAGCATAGAGAGAACAGTTGGGGCTTGTTTAAAGGCAGTATTAACAGAGCAGTGGAGGTTGCCAGACCTTCCCCAAATTTCTATTTCCCACAGTAACATGAGTGCAATCTCCTAATCTTCTTGAATTCATGCCCTGGTTATGGTGCTTACACAGACAAACACATGCACACACGCGCATGCATACTGCATGCACACCCGCACACATATGCACACACACACACATACTCTCAAATGTACCTACATACACATGCACACACACACACACACATACACACACAAACGCACACTCACACACACACACACGCGCGCGCACACACACTCTCACACACACACACACACACAAACGTACACACACACAAAGTACAAAGTACAAAGTACAAAGGGTAATCTGCTCCCTATGAGTAATCTGCTTGCGTTAATACCAGTTGTCTGCCCGTTCGCTGTATCACACTTATCACTTTGGTTCAACAGCTCCCTCCTGCAGTGCAGTTACGGTTCAGAGGCATGGCAGGAGTAGCCCGCTCTGATGAGGAGCGGTCAGGGATCTGAGAAGCAGTCCATGATCACACAGGCTCAGTATGGTGAGGCGTGTGAGGTAATGGAAAGGAAAGGGCTCCAGAAATCACATTAGTTCCACACAGTGTGAAAATGTGTGGCAGAGAGCTGTTAAAAACAAGCAGGGCCTCAACATTCTTCAGTTACATAAAAAAAAAAAAACACTTCAAAATTTTTCAAACCCAGTTTCTTCTTGTAGACCATACCAACATTTTACCGTTTTAAGGGCACAGTCAGTTTAAGGTGTATAACCCCACACATGATACCAAGGAAAAACCCATTTGCTCTAATACATTACAACAACTACAATTACAATTATTATTATAAGTATAATTATGGCAAGTATAAGACAATTTAATCTTATGTATTACGCATTATCGCTGAAATCAACAACATTGTTATAATTGTGAAAAGTTTTAAATCTCACAGTTTTGTAAAAAAAAAAAAGCTATATGCCAATCAACAAAACAAATCTCTGAAAAGTGCTTGGAGTTCAGTTCTCCAGCCAAAACAGCTCCTTACTCAGGGTGAATTTCTCACTCAGATTCATGAGAATACATAATTAATGGTCATGCACACACAACCCATCTGCCAAAACAACAACAACATCCAGTAATAATACATTGACAAGAAGCCCACAAACAACATTAAGCTGAGAGAGAGAGTGAGAGAGAGAGAGGAGAGAGAAAACAATTCTGGCCTTATCTACAGCTTTTTAAAACCTTTTTGTTCCCAAACAGGATGTTGTCTCCTCCAAGCTAATCAAACCTCAGGGGGACAATGCGAGAAAATAGGCAATGCTTTACAATAAAATATAGATGTGCAAGTGTGTGTGTGTGTGTGTGTGTGTGTGTGTGTGTGTGCGTGCGTGCACGTGCGTGTGTGTGTGTGTGTGTGCATGCCCGTGTGTGTCTGCGTATGCATGCTTCAATAAAGACCAGTGACTGAACAGGAAACAATCAATACAAGAGAGAAAGTTGTCAGAGACTTGCCCAGAGATCCCAGTCTCCACCTGTCCGACTAAATGAATATAGCACAAGCAATGGTCATATATCAAACAAATGATCCATTCTAACACACTCTGATTGATTATGCCTCTGTGGAGTGGAAAACAAACACAAGCACAATATTTTACTAATGTCATGATGGAACAATCCAAGCAACTTCATAGATCCAGTCACAATGTATAAGCACAATAATAGAACACCACAATCTATAATCAGTGTCACCCATTCAGAACTGAAGTACTATGATGTTTTCACCTCATGATAATTCTTTAGGAAGTAACTGAATAACAAGTACAGAAAATGCCAGAAAGCATTAAATGATTGTCTAGGTTACATATACTAGAATACCAATGAAGAGTCTCGAAGTATGCAGGCATATTTCAACAAAAGGTGGACAAAATGTACGACAGGCTACCAATAAAAAACAATCGCCCTCAAATTAGAAATTGCAACACTCTTTCATACAATTCATTTGAGCACAGTGTGTCCTGGTCTCGGGTATTCAGGTTTAGAGTAAGTCTTGGTCTTATGCATGTGGTTCAAAGGAGAACTTATCCAGTTTCCCATTAACTACAAACTCTTCATCTACCTGCAGTGCATTCACGCAGCCTGAATACAATCCCGAATACAATAAATATGAACCACAACTGCAAGAAACCAGTTTCATTGTTCACATTCAAACATCTGATCTTCCATGCCACTCTGCTTCCCAACAGACTTTATGGAAGTTTTCACACTGGGTCCCTTTTAGTCAATTTAAGTGAACTCTGGGTGGTTTGGCAAATATTGGGGCATATGAGAACCCTACAAACTAACTCAGTCTGCCCTAATTAGTCGAAATGAGACCATCTCGTGGACTGTTAGTAATTCGTTTCGTTTGTATAGTTTTAAGGCCTTTTTCAGACCTATAATCCATTACTTTGGACCGAATAAGAAGACGATTTATTATTTTGTTGCAATTCTCCATTGGTTAATTAGAGTTTAACACAAAATTTCAAGCGAACCGGAGTGTATTATTAAACACCTTATGGACGTTGTCGTAGACTTTTTGCGAGCGGAAAATATTTTCGCGAGGAAATTAAATGGGGTATAATAGCAGAATGCTGGTTACCCTACGGATCAAAAGACCGTATCTTTAAAATTGTCTGTTACTCGCATGCTACGGAGTGGATTTTTTGGTTTGGTCCCTTTCAAAACTTGTGTGATCAGGGGGCAATACTGTTGCGTTTGTTGAGGAATGGAAAAAACAACCTCCACAAACAGTAAAGTTGTTTTCGATATTTCGACAAAAGCTCGAAATGTCAACAAGAGCGGTCTACTCAGTGAGGAAAATAGCTATGTCAAATTAGTTTTGTAAACGCGCAACATGTTTAAAATCTAGTGGGCTGTCAAGTCACATCAAGGATTGGTTTTACGCTCCAGAGGGCATCCTTGAAAATACTGCAGCTCCCGCCGCTTCAAAAACTGATAAATCTGGTGCAACCAGACCAATTAAAATACGTGAGTTGTAATCACTTTCTGTTTTCGTCATAAAGCACATGCTGGTGACTATTCATTCATTCATTTTCTTAGTTCGCTTCTCCCAATTCGTGTCACGGGGGTGCTGGAGCCTATCCCAGCGCTCACTGGGCGAAAGGCAGGGAACCGGTAGCCAGGCCATTGCAGTATTGGTGACTATTCACAATTCAAAATAATTAAGGTCCACGTTCCAAAAGTGTGTGCATGTAAAGAGAATTGAGACTATAATAAGAACAGCAAGGGACCAGAAAAACAACTTGGTCCTCTTTCAAGTACACAGTCAGTGTGAACAAAAAAACAGCTGGGTTCTTTATCATTTCATTCAGTCTTTGGTCCACTTAAAGAAGACTGCGTTTGGTTCAGTTCAACAGGACTATATGTGAAAACACCCTTAAGGACGGCTGAACTATTTTGGACTATCTTTTCCCCTCAGCTTGCCTCTGTCTGCTCTCTGCACACCCATGACTCACATCTTGACGAAGGGGTCTGAGTAGCCGTTGGAGTCCATGGCGGCGAGGTGAGCGCAACGAATAATGCCCACAGCCAGGCTGCTCTTCTCTGTGATGTAGCACAGTGAAACCAGAATTCGGCCCCTCTGAGAGAGAGAGAGAGAGAGAGAGAGAGAGAGAAAAAGAGGGAAAGAGAGAGAGAGAGTCCGGCAGAGGAGGGGAGAGAAAGGGTAGACGAGTAAACATGGGAGGAAAAAAAAAATTAATTACCAAGACAAAGCAAAAATCATGCCAAGATGAACTCAAGGCAAATGAAGCAAGGCCTAAGCAATCATCACTGTTACAGAGATATGGAAAATGGCCTTGAACCAGGACACGATTCTATTTCCGATTCAGATGGCGATAACACTGCGGTATGTAATTACTTCCACACTATTTCTCTCTCAGTTTTTGATAGCGAATAAAATGAAGATACAGAAAATTCGTTGGCTCCAAGAAACACCATGTATTGTCAACCATTGTAATCAGCACACTTTCACAAGAACTAGATAGTATTAGACATTCCTAACATTTCTCCATGTAAATACACAGCAGCAGTGTATTACAGCTGTCACAGCAAAAACGGCTCTGCTATAACATTACCACACAAAAATGGACTGAAAAAGCACCATTTCACAGCTGTACCGTAAAAGCTATACAAAACACTTATTTGAGTCAAATGTTTTATCAAATACTAATACTTCCTTAAACAAATGAATCAGAATGATGATTTAAACCAAACCTCAGTGAATATAACAAATACATACCTCCTCCTCTACCACAGGAGCCCCCTGCTCCATCGTCTGATTATTGCCTTCTTTATTCTGTGTGGAGGGTGAGAGGCAGGGAGAGGTAGAAAAAAAAGAAGAAGAAAAGGGGGGAGGTCAGTATACAGGGTCAAAAAACTGTATTTTCTCTTGAGGGGATACACATAGACGCACCTGTGCAATTCTCTCCAAACCCATGTTGTATTTCTTGCTCTCACCCTCCTTCAGCTTTTTCAGTGCCACCCTCACTTCACCTATAAACTCATTACGTCCCAGTCGGTCCATGTCACAAACACACAGCCTGAGAGAGGCAGAGAGAGAGAGAGAGAGAGAGAGAGATAAAGCGTCTGAGACATTCAGGGGCAAGAGATAGAAAAAACCCACTGCAGAGAGCACTCATCTTTAATGTGATACCACAGAGAGCTGGCCAAACAATGAACAACAGCTTTCTCAGAATAAGTCAAATAATAATCTAGAAACTGCCGTTTGTTTAATGAATAACAAAATGGATCTGCAACAACAACAACAACAAGAAGAAAAACATTATTATGACATGCATTTATTTTATACAATAAACATGGGTGTGGTTTCGGGTGATGAAATTTTTATTTGGTCACTGACAACTGCTTGTTTGATTCAATCTCCCTCAGGGCTGGTGTATTTTTGATCCTCTGCCACTTGAGCTCCATTAGGGGAACATGAAGAATGAACATGGGGTAGTGACAGCGGTGAAGGGGGGGAGGGGGGTGTCGGAAAGTGTGTGTGTGTGGGGGGGGGTGGAATACTCAGGGCGGTTGAGCCAGACAGACCCTGAGAGCTTCGGAAAGCTGTTGTAGAATGATTGCAGGTAGGCGGGTGACACAGCACCATCAGTCCTGCCCTCACGCTCTCTTGCTCAGAGTGGAATTAGTCATACCTGCCAGGTGTCGACACCAGAGGGCTCGCTGGCAGATGGTGATGTGAAGAGAGAGAGAGAAAGAGAGAGAGAGGGAACTGTGAAATTTGAGGAGAAGAATGGAAGCTGCTAATTTCCTTTTTCCCCTTCAGCTTGATGTCTGTGTGTGGAGTCATCGTCACAAAACTGGGGCGTAGACTCTACTTTAGATGGCGTGACTAAAATGACATACAAGATGTTCTTTAACTTTTGAATATATTTGTTCAATTGAACAAATTTGATAAAATGAACGATGATATGGATTTTTTTGTAACGCTGAACTTAGCGGTGGCACTTACGCATCAGTCAGATCCTTAATGGCTAAATGCTTGGTTTGTTTTTCTGTCTGTCTTGGAAGTCGCTTTGGATAAAAGCATCTGCTAAATGAAAAAATGTAAATGTAAATGTGATGTTTGTATGAAATTGCTTTAGATTCCAAATGGGGATAAGGGGAAGGTGATTGGAATGGGAATTTTTGCCAAGCAATGCATCATCTGCGTGAATTCCTCCCAGCTGCTGCTCAGTATGTGCAGTAAGGGACAAGATGTTCATTAGTTCATTTTTCATTTTCTGATCCAGTATCATTCATATCAAAGCGACTCGCAATTAGGGCATAAAGTCTTAGGAATACACAAACAACTTTCAATTCTGGATCTCTGTAAATCTGAGTTAGGTCATTTTTTCCTCTAAATTAACTGAAGGTAATATTCAGAAGCTCTTGAGAATGTTAATTAACTGAAGCAGATGTGTTCACACAGGGTGGAAGCAAAAACTAGCATGCCCTGCAGCCGCACGAGGGGAAGATTGCTTACCAGGGGTGTCAAACATTGCCAAGCATTGTCAGTCAACTTCCGGAGCTTGAATACTGCCTGTCACGATCCATTTCTGAGTTCGGGATCTGGTTTGAATAGTTTTCTACGTTTTCCTATTCTCTGCACCCCAAAATCCAACAGACTATTTGCTACCTTAAGTGGTTCTCCACTGAGGACACAAGAGGGAAACACAAAGACTATTTAATGCTCTGTTCCCACAGTTGGAAAGGATGCACTCTAATGTGGGAGCTTCTCTTTGAAAGAGATCTGTGTTTTATCAAAACACTATGGACCTCACGCTGAGGCAAAGTCAAATCCAATACGTGACCAGGTGCCCGGTGAGTGAACTGCACTTGCCCTTTGTAATCACTTCACCACTGGTGTCAAATGAACCGCAGGATCATGACACCACACAGCTTTTCCAGCAAGGCATTTTAAACGTTATCCATACAATTTGTTGTACAAACACATTTGGCAAGATAGTCTTTCAGTACATTGATCTTTATAATAACAACAGGCTGGGTATGAGGCAAAGCAAAACACCAAGGTATGCCGGGGAAAACGTTTAGAGTGTCCAGTGTATACTTTGCAGGCTAACCCATGCAGGGAGACTGTTAAATGCAAGTTGAGCTCACTATTAAACAACTTAAAGTCATCAGCTCTATCCACCCCAGCACACAAGCAGAAGTTCATCCACTCTATCACACAAGCACAAGTAATGTTTTCAGTAATAAGCTACAGTTAATTTAGCTGTCCACCAAACTGCAATCATTATGCATCAGTGAAGTACGCAGGTCTGTGGAACAGCAGACCTGTTCCTCAAGCATCACTGCCTCTGATCCAGCAAAACCATGACATTCATCCTGGTGGGGTCTATAATCGTAAAATATGTCCATAAAATGCAACGGAACGTGAATGAAGATTTTCATAATTACTCATACTTAATGACCGGAGTGTGATTACCTGTTTGTAAAATGCAGGTGAGTAGAGCTGTCAGTTTTGGACGGATGACCGAAACAAACAGGCAAGTTATTATGGTGTGATTGTTTTTGTCACACAAACCTGAGCGTTTTGGTGGTCATGTCAGCAGCTGTGATGCCATGATAGACAAGGGTCTCGTTCCACACTGGATTGAGTGTGTTCTTCAACGTTTTTGTGCGCAGTTTATTCGCCTGAGGGACAGATAGGCAAAATAAAGAGAGACAGGGAGAGGGAGAGAGAGAGAGAGAGAGAGAGAGAGCGAGAGAGAGGGAGGGGGGTGTAAGGAGGGGTGTTTGAAGAGAGAGCAAGAGTGGAAACTTCATTTATCTCTCTCCCTCAGGAGAAGCCAGACATCTGCTCACCTACTTTATAGAGGAGAGTGAGAGGACAGGAGGCTTCCCCCACCTCACCTCCCCTTCTGTTTCCCCTCACGTCCAACCTGCTGCTCCTTCAAAACAACTATCACACACATGCTTTTACAGACCAGATCAAACAATTACCTACTATTAACACAATCAGCCTAAAGATCAATGCAAACAAAAAGAGAAAAGCGCTTGAGAAAACAATCAGGAAACCACTGCTGCCAGATGCCAGGAGGATGTGTCGCATGGCTGCTTTGTGTGTTTACTTGTTCCCAGCTACACAACCATATCACTGCATTTGAAAATTAAACCAGTGAAGCCTGGCCGCCCAAACCCCCCAGTGACTGCGGAGCGAAATTCTTTGCCTCTCAAGGCACTTGTATACTTAAGCGTCTATCAACATGACAGCACTCAGAAGCTAATTACTCCTAAACTGTATATAGACTCATACAAGACACGAATACACTGATACATACATTTTCACCTGATTGCAAATCACGCCTATTCATGAAAGTTCCGGCACCTCTTAGTATTTCTATGTTTAAATTGCGTTATGCAAAGAAACAGAGTGAGCTGCTGTTTCTCACCTTAATACAGTTGGCTATGCCTGTCCAATTACATATATGAGGTCTGTGTGTGATTTATTCTGACCTCCTCATTCCACTTGTTTCCAGTCAGTGAGGCTGCATTTGTCTCTGAATATTTCATCCAATCCCCCCCCCCTCTCTTTCCTCCAGCTCTTTCCTTTTTCTCCCTTCCAAATGCCTCCATATGGGCTTGTTTTCTTTTATGCGCTCTCTCTGGATCCCTGAGTTTGAACCTGAGTAAGAACGTGAGTCAGAGGTCTCATTCTCCATGCCGTGTGAAGACATGAGCCCTGACACGGACGAGCTTTACATCTAAGGGTGTTGGTGTAGCTCCATGTTCCTGTGGTTATGTGTGATGGTAGGTGTAGTTTGGGAATAAAGAGGAGGTGTTAGTGTATGAGTTCATGCATGAATTCATCACTTTATTCATATACGAATGTATGTATGCATGTACCCTGAATTTCTGAAATAGACATGCAGAAAATTAAATTATTCATAACTTTAGTTTGGGAGCAAGACTGTGCCCAAGATATCACAGACCAAGACATTTCACACCTACAAAAATAGGCACCCACATTGTACTTGTATTTGTGTCAGCATCATTTCTAATGAAGTGAGGGGCTATTAATATTGAAACCCTTCAAAGAGGCAGTTCAGATCCATGTGCAAATCATCAGATATGCATGTACCTAATACTATTTCCTATCAATTTACCAAAATTTACAGAATGAATGGAAATTTGCGGAAAGAGGAGGAAAATCCACACTTGATCGACTCTCTGCTGAACTTGAAATTAAATTAGCTGACTGGATAGGGTTAGCAAACAGTTTCCATTTGCCATGTTAGCTACCCAGTAACAATCCTAAATTCTAGATTAAGATATTTACTTATATAAAAATTAGTAATACAACTGTACATAAAAGCATACTGCCCCTTAAAAGGACACTTAACAAAACAAAATCAACCAAACATTTAAACAAGGGATCAGGAACCTCTGACTCGCATGACTTATCTGGCACCTCTAGGGATTTTATGTGTTTGTCCAACATGTAGAAGCTTACTGAAAACTAAAAAATGCACAAAAATGACCAAAATTAAGTTAACATACTTGAAACATTAATTTTATGTCATTTGAATTAATCGGTGAATGTACATGTAGAATATTAATGTAATATATAAGAGAAATATCCTTATTATGTTCTTGAAATATTCATTTGCGACTGGATAGCAGTGGTCTCGTATGATTGACGGCGACGTTTAGTTGAAAGGTGAAGAGATGAATTTTAATTGGACATTGTACAGGCTTATGTTCATGCCAATTTGAAGTTTGACAATTGTCTTTTTCAAATAAAAAGACATCCACAAGGAAAGATAAGTCTAAAAGTAAATCAAAGTGTATTTGTAGACAACTGTAGAGGTTTACAGTTTGCCTCAGTAAGCTAATGAATTTGTTCTTTGTTTATAAAATGTTGCTATCCTATTTTATGTTCACAGCCAAAGATCCTTTTGGTCAATGCGCTATTACTGATCATTGCCAGTACACTAGTTAGTTGTTTATTGTGACATTTTATCTTGTTCTAGTTCCAGATTAGAAGAAGGGCACAGAACCTGAGCAACAGTGTAAAACTTAGGCATGTCAGTAATAAAACAGTTACAGATCCTCAACAGCCCTTCACTGCAACAGACCTCTAAATATGAGTATCATACAAACAGCTGCCCTCTCCCCTCATCCAATAGAAAATCAACCCCCTTTTAAAAACACAGCCATTATTTAAATAGCAAAACGTCTACATGATTTGATGTTCCTAATGTGCATTCATATGGAAATTTAATCACTGAGGTTTTTATACATATACGTGTGAAAATAACTGCGAGCGCATGTATGTGTGTGTGTGTGTGTGTGTGTGTGTGTGTGAGTGTGTGTGTGTGTGTGTGTGTGTGCGCGCGTGTGTGTCTTTGTCTGTGTGTCCACGTGGGCATGAGCACATGGGTGTCTGCTGACCTCTGTTTCTCGCATTTCAACACCTCTTGTGTTTTTCAGCCCGTGTGGTCGATATGTACCAAGTCTACGCGTGCACACTTACGTACTATCTGACGTTTCTCCCCTCTCTTTCCCCTCGTCCACACTCTACTGTTGACGTGAGTCGTGTAACAATCCTCCCTGTTTCCATGACAACCACCTGCTGCTGTCTCTCATCCTCCTCATGTCCCCCTCATCTGTCTCTCTCATTCTCTCTTTTTTCCTCTGTCCATCCCACCCTCTCCCCTTTTCCACCCCCTCACCCCTACCCTTCATCCACAACTCAACACTGTGTTAGTGTTTCAAGGTCAAAGTGGGTCACTCAGAGATAGAGAGATAGTGACAAGATAGGAATGGAGGTTGGGGAGGGAGGAACAGATAAAGACTGGGGGACAGAAGAGGTAACACAAACACTATAAGGCAGAGGGAGGGTTGGAGGGAGGAGGGGAGAAATCCCGGTGGGCTTTGTCCAGAGACAACACAAATGACTTGACATGTCCGGTTCCATTACCTCTGTGGAGTAAGAGAAACTTCATTTCCAAATCAGAGCCCCAGAAATGACCAAAATCTGACCGAGCTTTATATTTATTTATTTATTTATTTATTTTCTATCAGCTACTGCTGATCTGAAAGTGCTAGAGAGTCACAACATGTTCTTTGCTGTCCAGTTATAGTACCCACACTGTGGGGGCATTATCAGTGCTGTGTTACCCACCACAGAGGCTATCTCTGGCAACGCACCAGGTCCAGCACACATTAATGTGTTGGAAAGGATACAGGGGAGGGTAAGACTGGAAAAGGGGGACATGAGAAGAGAGAGGAAGGTTGTAATGACCTTGCTGGCTCCGGGCAGGAGGTGGAGCTTGACGTATGGATCTGCCAGTCCATTGGAGTCCATTGCCTTCAGTCCCTGTGGGCACAGATACACACAGACATATACCAGCTTCGTGTCACATGCTATATACACACAAGCATCATCATAATGCACAGGCTTCTCCACACAGATGGAGGTCAAAGTCAATGTCATATTAGAACATTAAAAGTGCACACAGTTTCAAGGAGATTGCCTACGTCTAGTCACGTGACACTTCCAGTGTTTAGCATGGTTGAGAGGAGATGGGAAAACATTGCTCTGATGTCAGCTGCAGAGATCGTGTTAGATCTGTGGAGCCTGGAGAGCTAAACCAGAGTTAATCCCTAGCCTTTGTTTATTATATGGTCTATTCAAATAGCTTCTGGCAACCTAAGGTATTGTCCAACTTCTAGCAACTAACTGTTTGGCTCTCTGTAAAAACTGTTTGATGTTTGGTGCTTTTCCGAGGACTGGCTCTAATTCAATTAACCTCCAAGCTGTGAAACCACAATCTGTGACAATGGGATAATGAAATGAAATATTTGGCATTTTACCAATGGCAAAGCAATAGCAAACTCAGCAATAACACTCTTATAATCACACAGCAAAATAAGAGTCAAAAAGGCAAACAGCTTATTGCTGACTTTGGTCATAAATTGGTCAGCCAAGGGTTTATTTTTTTATTTATTTATTTTTCTGACTGAATAGGAGAAACAGTAGCTTACTGTTTGACTTTGAGTGTTAAGGTTAGTACGGTGTAGCAGAGCGTGAAAATGTAGCATACCTTAGCCCTCAGGATAGTACAGTGGAGGCAGTTGTTCTCCTGATCAAACAGGAGGCTGAACTCCAGAGTTCCCAGGTAAGCTGAAACAATAGTCAATAGCCACAATCACTTATCAGGGATTTGCACCTGTGTTTCAAAACAACGGGTGCAGTACAATTCAGAATGACTGATTCACCAGCGAGGGGTTATTAGCATTTACGTAGCAACCTGTCCTGCTTCATTTCATCAATTCATGGATTAGCCTGTCCACTAAAACACACTGCACAGCAAACACAACACGAGTGATGGAGTCAGCCTGTAACAGCAACCTGTCCAGATACATTAACCACCAACAAAAAAAAATCAGCAAATTTCATACAGTATAAAAATCACAAGCCTGCACATTCCTGAATTTCTTTTCCTGAAGTGGACAGGAATGTACAATTCTCTCATGCCTATCAGTCCCTCAGGCTAACTCATAAAGTTTGACTGACTCTCACAGCATACTTTACATTAATGATGCAAAATCCTCTTATGCCCATACAGTGTGATATATTCTCACACCGCGTTTTACATTAATGATGTAAAATCCTCTTACACCTCTAACGTATGAATTACTCTGACAGCATATTTTACATTAATGATACAAAATCTCGTTATGCTCGTAGAGTATGGCATACTCTGACACCATTCTTTGAGGTAGTTGATGAATCATGAATGACAGAGCTCAGAAGAATGGTAAATAGTTGATCACAAGAGTAGTTATGCAACAGGAGCACTGCAAAAAACCAACTCCAGATCTCTAGACAGATTTCCTGTGTTACACTTGACAAAGCAGCGATGACACATACTGCTTCTCACAGAATTACACACCACATGCAGTTTCCAGCAATGACTTAAAGACAGTCATTAACTGCCACCTGCAGTAGCACACAACACAACAAACAGACACAAACCAAGAACATGAGGTCCTGAAAACTCACTTTCATCATCAGAGTCCATTAGATCTCTCTCATCTCCTCCATTCTCATCCTTGTCTCGCTCTCTCTCTTTGTCCACCTCTCCTCCATCCTTAACTCCGTCCTTCTCCTTGTCCCTCAGGGGTTGTTTCTCCCGTGGGGCTGGCGGAGAACAGGGGAAGTCATGGAAACGGGGGAAGAAGTCTGAGATCTGGGGAATGGGGAGTATGGGACCAGGGCATACATTGATGGCAAAGTGCTCCTGCATCGAGATCTTGACCGGCGAAGGAGGAGCAGGCATGGACGGGGGAGCGGCGGCAGATGGAGGGCTGAGAGATGAGTTTGAGGAGGAGGCAGGAAGGGCAAGATGGGAGGAGGAGCCAGGGGCAAAATGGGAGTGGGGTTGAGGAGGTTTGGACACACTCATCTGGGCAACTTAACAGGACTAGAGGGTGCAGGAGAGAGAGAGACAGACAGACAGACAGAGAGAGAGAGAGAGAGAGAGAGAGAGAGAGAGAGATGAAAGGGATTGGATTAAAAATGATTATCTTTCCTAACTTTGTCACAGTGATGCTCCCTCTCTGATACCTCAGATAATTTTTTTGTCTTTCAAACTGATTTTTTTCAGTAAATCAGCATAGAACATCCGATGGCTTAGTTTACTCACTGGTGTCGATTGATTAAATGGTGACACTGTAAATGACAGACGGTACAATGTCTTTCCCTATGTCCTTTCTTTAAGCCATGTTTGATCCAATTAGTGTTTTGCTCTGAGATAAAAATATCGTGCTGGCAAAACAGATCAATCTAAGTGCTAAGAATCTACACCAATATTATTGCAGTCAGGTAAACCAAATCACATATTTTTAGAACAGTTCCCACTACTGTGGGATGTTAAACAGAACACTGCACTCCATAAAGACATAATGATCTGTGAAAGAAGCTAAAAATGGAGTGCGTTTCTCACATTCTTTTAAAGTAAAGGCCACATTTGCTAAGCACGAGTTACAGAGTGTAGACACAGAAATTGTAAAAAAAAAAAATAAATAAAAAAAATGAAAACTGTTAACCAGCTTGTGCTGATCAAGTGAAGCAAGAGTATGTTAATAAATATCGGTCAGTTATAAAACGTAATGGTAAACCATCAGGAATTGTGCTCCGACATAACAAATAAAGCAGTAAATAATGATGGAGTGTGATACAAGGGGGGTACACAATAACTGCCAAAAACAGACGTCCCGTGTGTCACTCCACAGTTATAACTGGACTGTTATTATTTGTCTGCTTTTACTCACAGTAAAAGTAAGCCCTGTGACTGATAGGGTTTGAATATGAAAGATGTAGATGGGAGAGATGGGAGAGATTTATTTCATAATGATTGAAAGAGTTTCTCTGTGATTCAAAGACCACATTACATGTTTTGTGAAAGCTGGATTACGATTGTTAGAATGAAGCCAAATAATGATTTAATAATAAATAGAAGCAATAGCTGGTTTAGTGATGATGAAGAGTAATGAATAGGTTAGAGCGTGTTTATGTAATTGTCATTGGGTTGTCCTATAATTCATTCTATTGGCAGTTCATAAGTATTAAGATATGCATATCTGCCATGACTGTCATCTAACATGACAAAATACATGTGTGCATGATTCTTTTAATTAGAACATATTACCGTTACCCTCTGACCCTTCCAAATATCATTGTAACTGATAAAAAGAGCTCTGTCTCTCTCTCTCTCTCTCTTCCCTGTCTGTATGGGTTTGTGTTTCTCTGTCTCTGTCTCTCTCACTCTTTCTCTCCTCTCATAAATACTCATAAACACACACACACTCACATACATGTATACACACACGCTCGTACACGCACACACACACACATGCACACACACACATACACACACGCACACAAACAGACACTCTCACTCACATATTTCAGACCTTGCCTGATGCTTCGTTGGAGGGGTAACGCCATCAAGACGGCTTCCATCATCAGCCTCAGCAAAACACACACACTGACCTGGACATTCAGCAAAACACACACACTGCCCTGAACATTCAGATTTATATGGCTAGACACAGTCACCCTGACTCACATTTATGTACACACAAGCACTCAGACTCACACTCACTCATATTTACAAAGATACAGTCAGTCACATTCAGTGAGACACACACAAACACACACACACTCACACAGACACAGACACAAACATCTGCCTGTATGAAGCCATACATGCTCACACATGTGTCTGCATGCTCACAGACAGACCCACACTCTCTTTCCCTCACACAAACACAGGCACATGTATACGCGCACACACTTACTCAATGACAGTCTTCATCTGTTCCAATGCTCCATCTCGTCTTCCTTCACGTCCTCTGTCTCTCACACACTGAGGAGAAACCACGGCTGCTTTGAGTCAATATACCCTCTCTCACTCTCTCTCTCTTACTCTCTCGCCCATCTGTCTCCTCCCCTCTGTTCCTCCCTCTGCCTCAGTAGTGACGTTTTTTGCTAAAGTCTCAGGGTATGTGGAGCAGCAAACCAACAGAACTGTCACTCACACTTTCTGCAGTGTTGAAATTTAACAGAGCAGGGGGCGATGGAGCAGAGAGAGAGACATGTGTGAGACAGTGGCAGAGAAAGTGATATAAGTGAGAGAGAGGGAGAGACACAGGTGGAGAGAGAGAGAGAGGGAGAGAGGGAGAGAGAGAGAGCATGAAAAATAAAAGGAGATGATGTTTCAGTGTGTAAGCTTCAAATGCTTTTCTCTATGAAGGTCAAATCATAGGAGTAAAAAGGAATAAAAAAACATGTATGTGTTAAAAATAGAAATGCGGAAGGTTCTTTGATATGAACACGAGAAGAGAGTCTTTATACTTTGATACTCTGAAGACAGAGCTGTGAGACTCAGTTTAACACCTTCATTCCATTCCATTCCATTTATTCCAGTGCTTTCCCATTAACATGAAATCAATATCTTGTATCATGCTGACATGACATTGGCTATCACATATGTTAGTTATTTTTTTACAACTCAAATAAATATGGCAATTTGTTTGACGTGACAGATAAACCACAACATTTTCACAGCACTGCAAAAAGATATTTAATGTAAGTGAAATTTGGGTGAATCAGGATAATGTGAGTGTGTTCTTGCATACAAATACATAATCACATGCAGTAGAGAGCCAGTTCACTTTTAAGTGTGTTGGAAATACATTGAATGCATGAAAAGTCATATTTCATGAAGTCAGATTAGTCTCTCTCTCTGGGGATAGGCCTGAGTTTGGTACTAACCAACCTCAGCACTAAACTCAGCGCTAACTCAGCAACTTTCTTTCTAACTGACCTAATTTCAACCATTCCTGAACTCCTCTCTTCCCTTTGCCTCCATTTTTTTTTTCTCTCCCTCTGCCCTTTCCTTTTTTTTTCCTTCTTATTCATGGTTCATGATAAATTGTAGCTTCATTTTCCAGGGACAAATTGACAAGTCAGTGATGAATGGCATGGCCTTTCCATCTCCACCTCTCTCTCTCTCTCTCTCTCTCTCTCTCTCTCTCTCTCTCTCGCCTCTGAGGGAATACATATATATGTACACCTGGGTTAGTCCCATCAGCATATTACAATAAATAAGGACGGAAATGGAGAGAGGGAGAGAAAAGCCCTGAGGCTGGACAGTGGACATGCACTGGGGACACTCCACAAGTGAAGGTGACCGTATGGAGAAAGAGAGAAAGAGAGAGAGAACCAAAGACAGAGAGAGAGAGAGGGAGAGAAAAAGAGAGAGAGAGAACCAAAGACAGGGAGAGAGAGGGAGAGAAAAAGAGAAAGAGAGAGAGAGAGAACCAAAGACAGGGAGAGATGAGAGGAAAAGGTAGGGGAAAAATGATACAGGGAACAAGAGGACAAAAGAGGCAAGAAATCCAAAGATAGGGAGTCGGCTTCTCTGTGGATTTTAGTGAAAAGGAAAAAGCCACTTTTTTTATCAGAGCGGCGCCTAAAGTGGGAAAGAAGAAAAAGAGAAAGGAGGATCTCTGTAGGACTGCAGGGATTATGGAGGGATGAAGAGGAGAGGCAGATTAGGGGAGTGTGACGTCTTTTCGCTTTGCCCAGTGTGCATGTCACCGTGAACACCGAAACTAATGGGGCGTAATGCAGTCATTATCTCTCAATATTGTATCATTAGTCTCCCATAATACTATGCATCATTTCACCACCAAACTCTAGTCTATAGCATTACATGATCTGACCACACCTCTAATTAACAAAGCAGTGCCCTACTGAGCACAGCTCAGCACGTGTGCCATTCACTTAAAGTTTAAATGTTCCTGCAAAATAGTGAGTAATTCCACTGCATTTTCATGCCTGAGAATTAATCTAATTTTCACTTGTTGTTTGCTAAATACTCTCATGATTTAGCTGTATCCTGTGGTGTATCACTGCATGGGGTTAAAGCAAAAGCTCCAAGATCAGTCTCTTCTCTTCTCTTCTCTTCTCTTCTCTTCTCTTCTCTTCTCTTCTCTTCTCTTCTCTTCTCTTCTCCTCTCAATTGGCTGAATCAGATTGGTTTTGAGTAGGGTTTGAGGAAAAGTCTGTCCATATTGTTGCTACACAATAAGTGGGTTGCTTATTCCTGGGCTAATGAAAACTGGTCTTGGATCAGTATGTGGGGACAATTATGTCTTTAAGCACTGAATTAGGGGTCTAATAAACCTGGAATAAGAAAGGTGCCACTGCTGGCCTAAAACATGTTTTCCTTCTCTCATTCATTTTGTTGAACACATTTGACACTGATCGCAAGTGACAACTGCGAAAGGACTCTACAGCAAGGAGATGATTAGACCTGTAATTTGAAAGTAACTCCCATCAATCAGTCATGTACAATCATCCATGGAACAGCGATCAGACATAGATGACTAGTGAGAAAAAAAATTACACAAAGCAAATCCAAGCTTTCACTGTGACATCGTTTTAAGAAACGACAAAAACAACGTTGAAAGTTGATCCTATTAGTGTTTAAAGGTGGGGGGAAAAATAAATCGCAATAACTGACTAAGGTCACTAAGCTACATGAAAAATTCAAACAATGTTATGATGCAGGGAAGGTGATCACATCTCATTGTCTATTCTTCACCAGATTTATTATGTGACAGTGGGGAACTCTGCCTGCACTCGCTCACTCATCCAAAAAACTCAGCTCTGATAAAACTCTATCCTAATAATGATTAACCATCATGTATTCAAGACAACAGCAGAAGGACCAGACTCTACCATAATCAATTCATGATATGTCACAACCAATGTTCTCCTGCCAAATCTGCAAGGTTAGCTGAATAGCTGGACATGCATGTCCTAAAAAGAACATAACAGCAAAGAGTCAAAGTGTCAAAAAACAAAATTACCAGACAAAGGAATTGGTTTTCTTTTTTTTTTAATTCAGCATTCCCACTGCAGAACTCAGCTCATGGTTCTCACGTGAACACGCAGCATTGGCCGAACAATATAAAACTGAACTCATGTTTCAGCATTCCTTTGAAAACACTACATATCTTCGGGGAGCTGACTCTGGCATCTATCTTGCCATCAGGGCGACACTATTGCCTCTCTTGCTTCTGTAAAACTCTTTGAAAAAGTAAAAAAAAAAAAAAGTCAGGTTTGAAAAGCTGAAATGCTAAATTAGCATTTTGGGATCAGTGCGGTAAGCATAATTGAGAGGAAAGAAGAAGGCAGGAATGGCAGATTCTCCTCCTATTGCCTTTGCGACGTATTCACCTGTGTTGTCCCCTTGGCACAACAGTGACTGAGAGAGAGAGAGAAAGGACCAAATGAACTGATGCTGATTCCTTTGATTCCTTTTGTTAAAGTGGTGTGAAGGACAGTGAAGACAAGGACAGGTCGCAAACAAACACAGATAAATATTTCTTTTGTTTAGGTCATGCGGACAGCAGTTATCATTGTGTCTGCACTGGAAAAATTTACACAAAACATTACACATTAACTTCACAATTCCTTACTAGGAAAATTGATTGGTCCTTTGTAACCAACCACATACATTTATAGGATATAAAGATTTGCTGATCAATATTGTCAATGACAAGTCATTGTGAAAGAATATGACAAATGAAATGTTTGTTAGAATACTTCAGTCTGATACATATTAGAGGTATTTGACTATGCACCCTAAAACAGTGTTTTTAATAGGTATAATATTTTAAAGAATTTCCCTTGGTTATTAATTTAACGCAATCTTTAGTAAACTTAAGTACTGGAAAGGAAATAATTGATCTTGAATCTGATATAGGTCTATTTGTTAATTTGTCAAGTTTTGCTCTGTTTCTATTGAAATAAAACCGTTTCACTTATGACCAGGTCTACAAGGCTTTGACACATCAGATGAACACTGAAGGTGCCAAAATAGGCTCGGTTGCTGAAATGTATCCTTTCACCTCTTGATCAGGGATGTTTGTTAGTTTAGGGGGTGACAGAAAATCTTGGAAAGGTCATATCATAAATTATGAGGTTCTATGATTTATAGGTTGTATGACTGAATTATGATGATCTTTCATGTAAACTTTTATGAAGAGACACTACTTACTCTCTCTCTCTCTTTCTCTTTTTTTTCTCTCTCTCTCTCTCTGTCTCCACAGATACACAATCTCCATGATCACACCATGATCCAGACATATTTAGACAGATAATAACAGCTTATGGAATTATCCATAGGAGAGAGGCCAGGGTCACTCCCACCATACAGAGTAAACAATCCATTCTCAAGGAGGGAGAAGGAGTGTTCAGGTCTCTCTCAAGGTTTTCCAAATCGAAGTAAAGGTAAGGACAGGAGTCATTAATTGTTTTCTCCTAGGTTGACCTTAAGTCCAACAATTTAGCATCATCGGCAAAGACAAAATTAATTACTTTCATTAACTGTAATGCTAATTTAGCCCTTTAAGTTTAGATTCATAATATTTGTAGAAGAGCAATGGTTTCATGACTAACAGATGCAGAATGAGATTGCAATGCAAATCAGAGATGTCGGCAAATAAAGCATAACAAGACACAAAATCAAAGTAGCGTGACTTGAAATATGTGAGAACGGCGCCTTCTCGCATTTAACGGTTCGCACAGCAAGCCAAGGCCTTAGACCCGACAAGAAAAATTCCATCATCTTGCGGCCGCGACGGTAACTAAGGGGACAGTCTCATTTCAGCGATCGTGACACAAAATCGGTCATGTTAGATCGATAGAGCCGGTCTGAACCAGCAGCGCCTATTGTCCCGTGGCTTGTTTTCAGATCAGACACGGGAAAGTTTTGGCAATCTCTGATTGATCTACCCGGCAGCGATATATCGCTGGTGGGAGCGGACGAAGAAGGCACTGAATGCGGAGGGCATCGGGGCAAATGCACTCTCTCTCCTGTCACATAAAGTGTAATTTTTAAGAAAGATTTAAGTATACAAGCTTTCCTTTATAAACACAAAATTACTTCCAGACGTAAGTGAACCAAAGTAAAGAAAAGTTAAGTGAACAGCAAGACCAGACTGGTTTTCACAATGCGATCCTTTCAGTCGACAAAATTCTGCTGCTGTGGGTAGGTCTTTACCGCTAAGCAGTCTACCAAAAATGATCAAAATTCTATACGACCTCAAGCAGTCAGTAGGCTACGTCTTGCAGATCGGGCTTTCAGTCACACATCGTAAAGCAACAAATGCATAGTTAACCATTGCTGGAAACGTGGCATCGGAAAGACAATACAAAACATGCGTGACCTCAATAGCAGTTTGGAATGTGGTGAGCCGCATGATAGTCTGACCTTGTCTGCGATTACAGCGGGAATTGTCTAACGGTCCAACTGGCCTCTCCCTTGGATGAGGTGAACACGTTGCGTTATGAGCCCAGAGGAAAAATTAGGACAGCTGCGTGGTAGAGAGTTGGTTGAATAAAGTAGCATTGATGTGATCGTATTGCAATCACGTAATATTTTGTCTGTGTGTCTTCCCCAGTCCAGATACAGGCCTATGTGTCGAAGACTAAATTGAAATATTCTATGCAAATAAAACATGACTTGCTCAATACATAAAGCAATTACCCACCAGTCAAAATAGAGTCAAAATAAATTCGAGACTGTCTCCAGATTATGAATAGAAAGAGCGTGATACCTACAACGTTACATTAGTGAAATTCTCACGCTCTGCAAAGAATTTTAATGTTGCTTATTATCTGAAAATAAGGATTGTTAATTGTCTGTTGTATTTGCATTGCATTTTCATATGATTGAAAACATCAGTAACTTTGCTAATTTAAAAGGCCATAGCATTTTCTTTTTTCATGAATCCTGGACCTTTATTGGCTATTACAACAAATGTTGATATAGCAAGGAAACAAGGTTTCTCTTATCATCACATTCTCAATGGGATGCAGATAGCAGAAGGAAGTGTTTGGTCTTTAAAATGTGGAGATTATCATCACAGTTTGTAATGAACCGATGACCTAACGGCTGGCCCACATGTTATAAGGTCCATGGAATATAAATTTCTGAGTATGTCTCTCTCGTGAGAGAGAAAAAATACATGCAAGCAGTGTAACCTCCCTCCCTCTCTCTCTCTCTCTATCTCTCTCTCTCTCCCTTGCGCTCATCAGCATGTCTCAGAAAGGACAAAAAGGAGGACAGGACACCAGGTCAGTGACTACTGCCTCATGCTACTCACAGTCATAAGCTATTTATAAAATATAAGTTAAATAATGATGATGATGATGATGGGGAAGTGACAACCTCTTTGCTTCACAGTGCATCCTCTCGCCCTGGATCCTCATCAGAAAAGACTCCATTACGATCTGCTCTACGTCACTCCTCCAAAGACGGTCATCACAGAGGCTCTTCCACAGAATCCTCAGGCTCACGGTCTCACGGGAGGAGAAGGAGCCTTGGACAGAACTCTATAGCATCAGCATACACTGCCTACCTCAATGCACTGTTTGGTCAGGTCAGTCCTCATCTTCTATATGCCTGCAGTCCTAAACTAAAAAAAAAAAAAGTGTTTTAAGCCAAAGTGAGTCTGTAGAGTTTAAATGCGCTATGCTTGTCTGGTGTCTGTCGGGAAGTGTCACTGTAGTCAACAGAAGTTAGTCACATGACCGGTCTATTCTGAAGCAGACGGTACAGATTTAACAGTGTGATCACAGTGCATATCAACACTTAACTTCCCGAGAAACCCCCAACTCTTGAATCGGTCTCATAAACTGCCAAAGTCAAGTTCAAACTGAGTTAACTTTATCACCAAAACAACCCCTTTGGGCTGAAAAAAACCCCCCAACTCTCATCATGTAAACAAACACACCAACAGATGGCAACACCTTGTTACACGGGTTGTGACCATCTGAGAGCAGAGTGATGAATCAACAAAGAAGCAAATATGGAATGTACTCATTTTTTCGAAAGATTGACTTCATTATGTTGTGTTGATTATTACTCTTGAGGGCCGATACACATCGAAACATAGAGAGTGGGTGGTGTTGGACTCATTGCCTTGCAGTCCATAGTCAGTCTCAGCGAGGTGACAGAACTTTTAAGTATCTTGTCAACACATTAAAAAAAGAAAGACTTCAGTAATTATATTTTAACATACTCTCAATTACACTGATGACGGTCACCGTGACTAGCCTGTGTGTTCAGATGGTGTGTTCCCATGAAAGGAAAATAAATAAATAAGCGAAAGGTCTAGGGTCGGATCAGCATGCTGGGTAAGACTTTCTTGTTCATTTCACACATCACCAAGACCAAACATGATCATTATGTTAATGCCGGGTCAAGGCTTCACCCAAAACCGTCGGTTTGTGTTCACAGTCTGGACCGTTTACAGAGCACTCACCGTAGCAACACTTAACAGGTCAAAATGTTGTGCGGAAGAAAATCTCTCACTAAATGAGAAACGCTAATGATAATAATGCGTGTGGAATAAATTAAAGTTCACTTGAGAGTAAAAAGTTTCGAATATCAAAAAGTCACTGGATCAGTGAGCAGAAAACATCGTGTGCGCTACTGTCATGAGATGCTTTGTGTTCTCAACTGTGTGATTAGATTACAGTTTTGTATGCGCATGCAGTGTTTCCGTTTTCCTGCCTCTCTCTCTCTCTCTCTCTCTCTCTCTCTCTCTCCCCCTCTGTGAGTGTGTGTGTGTGTGTGTGTATGCATGTGAGACAGAGAGAGAGAGAGTTTACGTGAGCATTTGAGAAGCATGTTGAGGTGTAATCCTATTAGAATCATCTCTCTCTTTCCACATCCATCAATGTGCAGCTTAGCAGATTTGATAAGCATTTCATTATGAACTGCTGTAAAAAGAGATTAAATATGGAGTATGTCTCAAGAGAGGTGCTGGCAATAACTAGGAGATGATTTCCTTATTTAGATGCTTTTTCCCCTCCTCCCATGAACATCTCTCATTTTCTCTCTTCTCTTCAGGACAGAGAATTATTGCCTGAGGAACTGGATGGTGAGTCTTCTACATGTTAAAATGACCTGTATGTTTTGTGCCAGAAATAATGAATATTATTTATCATGCAAATTATTTTAAATACTGTCTACTAAATAGTGTCAAGTAAGGAGAAAATGTGGAATTTGTGACTAATGCAGAACAGGGCAATATATATGCTTGAGAATAAGTCTATTATACCAATGACTCATCAAATCTGCTAATGCTGGTGGCATACACTTACAGCCGAAGAAATTACTCACTCACATGGCTTACATAACTACTACTGTATATAACCTAAACTAACCTCTCAATCAGTGGTTTAAGGCTACATTGGCCTCACTAAACATACAGAGTACTTTTGTATAATCAGTCCAAGTTTACTTCAGTGAAAATTGAGCTTTATGATGCATAATTCTGCATGTGCATTTGGTAATAATGGACATGAACCCCTAACTGAAATCCTGATATCTAAACTTCATAAAAGCACAGAAGAACAGATGTCACCTGTAATTCGTTTGACACAGGCAAGCCTAAAAATTCTGTTCTGAGTGGATTATAGAGATCATGGTACTGGATATTATAATCTAGAAGAACAGAGAATAGTTGCTTTAAAAAATATACATACACGGTCTATGTGCCTATGGGATTCTTCATATGTATTACTGAATTAGACTGACAGCCTGAGCAGTAGACCATTTGAGATGTCCACATCGACTGGAGTTTTAGCACATAACGTCCTTATGGCCTACCCCTAAAGCTACATGTCTGTAATCATACACAAATTGCTCGTCAGAGCACACTGACAACTTTAGATTAATGAACCATCAGCCATAACTGAAGAGAGTGGACTTGTGAAATTTATATCATCTCATGGATGGTCGCTAACCAAAGCTGAGAGGTTCTTGTGTAGGCCCTGGCCTGTTTGCCAAATACAAGGCTTAAAGCAATGAGTTTGTCCACTATCCAGAAAATTGAAAGTGATGTAGAAAGAAAAGTGATGGACAAAATGTACATTCTCACCAACATTAATGACTCTTAAAGCCTCTGTCAGTTCATACCAGCGCTCTGAAATAGACAGTCCTTAAGGGCTTAATACAATGATGTGAGACTAGACTATTTGACTAGAGTGCCACCTACTGGTTTGATATGCACAAAACAACTGCCGCGATGTTGCTGTCATGTTGAAATGTTCGCAGTACCATAACTAACAAAAGTCTCTGTCTTTCTGCTTTTTCATTTCTCCAGAGTTGCTGTTAGCATTTAAGGAATTTGACTATGACCAGGATGGATATTTACACTATAAGGATGTTGCAGACTGTATGAGGACTATGGGATACATGCCCACTGAGATGGAGCTAATAGAGATTGTTCAACAGATCAAAATGAAATGTGAGTTAATGTGTGTGAGGTCATGGGTGAGAGAGAGAGAGAGAGAGAGAGGGCGAGCAAACAAGCGAGAGAGAGAGAGAGAGAGAGAGAGAGAGAGAGAGAGAGAACTCTATGTATTTTTTCGCTGTTATGGCCTGTTGTAATCTGTAAATAGATGGTTTGTTTACATCTGTAAAGTTCCATCTGTCTAGGGGGAGGTCATGTGGATTTTGAGGATTTCTGTGAGCTAATGGGGCCCAGGATGTTGGCAGAGACTGCTCACATGGTTGGCATGAGGGAGCTACAGTGTGCTTTCAAACAGGTGAGTGGGAATTGGAGGAGATCTGTCACCATACAGGCCCAGTCACCTATATAGTCTGTTCTTCTGTACTCACACAAGGTACACGTTCATTTTTCAAACTGTATCACGTGTGAAAATTGTGCCACTGACAAGTTAATGATGAGTTTATGAAAAAGGTTTCTCTACACAAAAACGCAAAGGCCCAGTCCGTAACTGGCGACCACTTTGAGTCACACTCTGTGTTCTGTCGCTCTCCTTTTACCATTAGAGAATGATGATGGAGATGGCAGTAATTGGCAGCCCACGGTTATTTATGGGAATGGGGACAAAGGGCACAAAATAAATTCCAGTGACAATAGGGATGGGAAAAAAACTTTGTCATTTCACAAATAAGAATGAGTAGAATTCAACGATAATGTTGCAGCAATAGCTCTGAGTTTCTTGTGTTGTGTGTTTATTGTTGAACATTTGATTCTGACTGATCAGTGAGATTTGTTCAGCACAATGATCAGCGAATAATGACTGTTCACATCATTCAGAATGTATAAAAAGATGACTGTTTTAGCAGCACACACAATCACTAACAATATATTTGTATGTGGGCAGAATGGAGAGCGACAATATTTTGTGGCAGAAATGAGAAGTATACATTCAGGTCTTGATAAAATGTGTCAGTGTGCGCGAGAGCGTTGGAGAAGGATGTTGTTGCGGTGGTGTAAAAGGATACAGGGCGGAGAGGGTGGAGGTGAGATCAGAGATAAAACAGGGTCACATACAGGGATGTGCTGGATTGTGCTTTGAGGTCTTGAGGATGGAGAACTGTGCAGCTCTCTCCTTCCCATCTCTTTCTCACTTCTCCACACCTACCCTTTTCTCCGTTCTTGTTTCCGTTTCCCCGTGACTCTATTTGCTTCTGTCTCTCTCTTTCCTATGTCTCCGTTTTGCTCTCAGTTTGATTTTGATGGGGATGGACGGATCACCTTGGAGGAACTGAAGGAGGCCATGAAAACGCTCCTGGGGGAGAAGCTGAAGAAAGGGGAGCTGGAGGAGATCCTAAGTGACATCGACCTCAACGGAGATGGCAACGTGGACTTTGATGGTGAGAGAAACCATGTACCATTTAATCTCATCAGAGCACAAGTCAGCAGTCATAGGTCATGTGACATCACTGCTGTCTTCTAGGAAAATAACATACTTGTATGTTTAGCATAGTGCATATTCTCAAATTGTTTGATGCTCTTGTAAACAAACCACTGTGGCTAACAAAGTGAGAATTGTGGTTTCTGGTGTAAAAGTAATTTTTAAACTAAGCTATTTTAACATTCATCAGCTCATAGCTTAGTATATGAATTGTCAGTAATGTCATTTCCATTGTCTTTTTCAGAATTTGTCATGATGCTATCAGCTCGATAGCTTTACACATTTTGGATTTCCTCCTGAAGACTTACTGTCTCTGCCCCTAACATCCTCTCTATTTCAGTGTAGGAATGTAGCAAACAGGTGTGCATACTTCTCATTGTGAGAATGAGAAATTGTAATGCATTTATCTTTGAAGTACTTGTTTTCAATCTTTTGGATTCTCTCCACACTTGAGAAAATACAAGTGTTCAGTTTAAATATTATATTGAGGTGAAACAAAATGTCACGCACGCACCAGTTGAAATGCCATGGGTAGCTGTGAGTGATGAAGGAGGTTACAGTAATAAAGGAAGAATTGAGTTTGAATTTGGGTGTTTGAATATCGGTCTTGTTGATGTTGTTTGCTTAAGGACTTCTACTTGAACTTGTCTCTCAAGAGACTTTGCTTTTACACTCATTAATAAGAGTAAAGTAGGATTTTATCTTTATTTTTTTTACTGATTGTACTTTGGCAAGCAAAAAAATACTTCTGATGTTGGAATCCTTGTAAATTTAAGATATTTTCTTTAATGTTCTACCAAGGCACTGCTAATGCAATAAAGTATGTCCACAATCCATAAATCTGATTCTCATTTTACACAAATCTACCTGTGTGTGAACAAATTTCCCAGACCATGTCGGATTTTTCACTGTTTACCAAACTCATGAATTACAGGTGTGTTATCTTCTGTTTTTGGTAATTCCAGATTCTGAACCATATTTAAGTTCCATATATTTAATGAAGCCTCAAAAAGAATCCAATCCACTGTCAGTGTGTTAGTTACATTCACAGAGTAGTCGACAGAGAATTTCACTGGAGTGTATTCTACAGATCTACACAAAAACAACTGGAATCGGGATGAAAAAAGAAAGCATTTTTAATTGAAAATTGATAACTTAAATATTTGAGCAAAAAGCAAAAAAATCTGTAAAAAAAAAAAAAAAAAAAACCTTCAAACAAATGATTTACATACAATAGAGCCATTACTGGACATATCTTACACACTGAAAATAATTTGGCCAAGAGGCAACTGAAGAAAATTAGACCACAGAATTATTACTCTGGCAACAGGAATGCAACCAACCCAGGCCCAAAGCATTATGCCCTGTCAGCAAAATGCAAAATGGTATAAGGCATAAGTTTAGTCTGCACACTCGAGCACCACAGAGAAAGAAGTGCCAGAGAAAGCCAGCACATCGGTGTTACTGCCTATCTGAGCATGCCGTCTTTCTGGAGCATTAGTGCCAAACGCAGACAGTAACGTTTCATGTTTCATTTTATTTATGTGAATCAGTCAAAATATTGCAAGTTCCCCCTTTTTTTATTTATTTGTACAAACACACAGTCAAAATATATAGATCTCTCTTTTTTTCTGTTCTGTTTTCTTCAAAAAGAAAAATTACTGCTTCAGTTATACTGGACTCAACAGGAATTGGAACTTTTGGCTTTCAGACACTGGTAACACAAGGAAGATAAGGTTTTGATTTTGTTGTTGTTGTTTTTTTTTTTTTGTTTTTTATTTTTGTTAAATGATGACCCAGATCAGAGCACACCCACAGCAAATCAATGACATTTCTAACTAAACTACCAGGATTGAAGTCCTGGATCTACGGGTCCAAAACAAGGACACTCTTGGAAGAATGAATTTGGAATTGTCCAAATTAGTTCTGTTTTCTCAGCAGCTAAAATGCATATACTCTATTGCCATGGGTACAATATGTCCCACATATCAGTAAGTGACGATGGATAGAGTTGTGTCTGGCATTTTTTTTAATCTGACAGAAATGGAAGTAACACAACATTAATATTAGTATGCTATCAAAACTGCTCTCTTTCAGTGTGTTTTTGAAGCCGTTGCAGAACAACCGCCTCTTGTGCGTGCTTGACTTGTAAAGTGAAAGAAAGAGGCTTGATACTTGGAAGAAATTTCTGCTTTCTTTCCCTAAGAGTTGTTACAAGTTTTTTTCTTGTCGTTGCACTATAATCATATGAAAAAAAGGTCTAACTTTCCCCCTTGACCCCACTTGTCATATGATATCAGTGTGTCCCTCTCCCTCCCACAACAGGTTGTTTAAATTCAGCATTTGAGATTTTCTTATGAAGCTCCCCAAGCAGTCCACTGCAAACCTACTCTCTGCTGGTTTCTCTTTCACTCTCACATAAACACACATACATACATACACACGCATATACATACATACACACACATACATACACACATTTCTCTGAGACACCTGCCTTTGAGAAAGAAAAGTTTACAGCAAGACTATTGATAGTTGATAGTGTTGACAGACCCTTGTGTGGCAGAAAACAAGCACACTGATTGGAGTCTCTGAAAGATAGTGTCAGAACTACTGCGGTATACTGACAATTATGAATGCAGAGACACAGGGCCATAAAGAAAATCAAGGAGACCTGGATCAAAAAACATGTCCAAAGTATCTGAATGACAATTTATATATTTATATGTGTTTGTGAAACTGCATGCAAAGAGTTAATATACTGTAGATTATGTAGTAACAATCGTCAAAACCAACATCATTTCAAACAATCTGAACATAACACATCTGATCCAGGCCAAAAGCTTTTTTGCAGGATGTTATCATCTGACTGACTTCTCTCCGTTACTCGGCTGGTGTCTCCGCGCTCTTTCAGTCGAGGGGCTCTAAAGCACCGTGGTGGAGGTGGAAAGATGGTTCTAGAAGCTCTACTCATTGGGGATATTCTGCAGGTAGGTGAGAATGTGCTGGATCTTGACCAAGCGTTCTTTCAGCGTGGTCATTGAGAGGACAGACAGCTGGTAACGAGGGTCCACTGGAAGCACAGCGAGAAGCCACCAGCAGCATGCTGGGCCGTTGGGTGTGGCCTGGGGGCGGGAGTAACGTCAAAGATAAGAGAAAATACTACTGATTCAAGTTCTCAAAGACTCAGGCTTAGACAATTCTATCACATGCACCATTGGTGCATTACTCATTAGGTCATATTATCCTTTTTTGTTCATGGCTGCAGGGAGTTTTAACTAAAATCTAGATCATGATCTTGCCAAAGTGTCCATGAGACTGCATGTCCTGTGCTAGAGATGATGAATAATTCTTATGTCAGAGTTCTGAAAAAAAAGGAATTACACTCAAAGAGTTATGCAAGTGTCACCGTACACACAGTACTCTGTACTTCCTAAACTTTGCCCTTTCAATCATGGCCCAATCAAGGACAAACTATGCAAATACACGTGATCGGAGAGACCAACAAATGCCTGGCTTATTACATTATGGCGGAGTCATCATGGTAACGCATTACGTAATTAACTACCACGTGTGCTTACCTGAATATCTGCTTCTCTCTCAGGCATGGGGCCAAAATGCTGTAGAATTTGGTTCCGGAAACGGTTCTTGAGGTTCTGAAACCAGGTACGGGCCTGCTCATACACCTGGTCATGAAGCTCCTGCAGTTTGACTAGCTCCTCCTCACCATTTACCTGCAAGGAACACAGACACGTCAATGTAAACACAACATTTTCCTCACATATAGATCCACTTGAAAAAAATACTGTACTGAAATCCCACAAAATATGTGTTTATGCATGAAACTGGCATCTTTACTCCAACCAAACAGTCTGTCCTCTCAGGCAAAAACAAACAAAATAGCATAGGTACAAGCACTAATTAGCATATTTGTACTCTGAGGGTATGTCCAAGCTTTGCTAAGGTTAAGTGATAAAATTCTCAATCTCATCTATTAACATGCAGATGTCCAGCATGAACTCTTACTTTAGTGTCTTCCAAATATTCAATGTCAGCGATGCAATATCCATCTCTCATGCCACGAGACAGGACACGGAAGCGCTTTCCTCCAATCGTGTCCACAACAGAACGGCCGTCAGGCAGGAAGTGCACGCTCCGGATCTGTAACATGCAACCGTAGTCCACAAACCTGTAGAGAAAGGCCCTGGCATCAATACAAAACCTACAACCTAGCAATGCACCACACGGCACATCATATACAGTAGCATCTCTTTCAATCATTCAGTATTTTTAAGGTTTTTGTTAAATATAGCCATACCCTTTCTGTGGATCATTGATACACATCCCAAATTGGCGGGTGCCAGTCTCCATACAGCGGCGAATCATAAGGCGATAACGCGGCTCAAAGACATGGAGGGGGCAAGGCACAGTAGGGTAGGCCATGGTACACACAAAAATAGGGACATTCTTCGTCAGGCTGGAGGAGGGACAAAAACTGACGTTAAAATCAATGAAGATAATAATAATAAAAAGCACTATGGTGTAGAGAGTTCTTAGAAGTAACGGCTCTCATTACACGCCTTAGGCACGTAATGAGAGCAGTTACTTCAAAGAAATAGTATTAGATCCACCCCAGAGGAAAAAAAACAAAAACAATGTATTTCAAGATTTCACACTCCAGAGAAAAAAAATAGGCATTGTCTTTCTGGATTTCACTTAAAATGTCTACAAGCCGACTTTAATCTGGAAATACAATTTCAACATTACTCTAGAAATTCAATTCCAAATTCAGTTTATTCAAAATAATAAATCCAAAACTGAATTGTAAAATACAATCATTATTTATTTTCCCCCCTTCCTCTTTTGTTGGCCCGACTGTTGTTCCATATACTTGAATTACTCACTCTGAGAGCTCTTTAGTTTCTTCAATATGGACCTTCTGCCTTTCAGAATGCTCTTCAGACAAGTACCGTTTAATGATGTCATCCAAAATGGCTGTGATGGAGTACTTTCTAGTGGCTAGATACTAGTGCAGAGGAGAGAGAGAGAGAGAGAAAATGTATAAAAAAAAAAAAAAAGGGCAACTTAGGCTTAAAAAAACCCCAAAATGCGACTCCTTTATATGCAGTTTTTCAGAGAGAACTAAGTATTATTGGTGTATCATAATAATCCCATTCTCCTCAAGCAGAGATGTAAAAGAAAAGGTTTACCTCTTTGAGGCTCTCTTTACAGAGTGGACATTGGGGAGTATGGTCAAGACAACGTTCCAGACAGCTTTTACAGAATGTGTGGCCACAGGGTGTGGTCACTGGCTCAAAGAACAATCTGGAGAAGAGAAAAGGCCAAATGGGAGACCCTTTAAATGCTGACACAAGGTTACAGTTGCTAGTAGAATTATATTCCAACATAAAGTCCTAACTAAAATTTCTCTTAACTCATATTCATAAAACATATTAGTCGGATATGCACTGCTGCATTCAACCCAATGTGTCAAGTTTACCTCATGCATAGGGAGCATTCAAGGTCATTGGAGTCCAACTGTTCCTTGGTCACTGTCCGGCGAGGGTTAGTTACCACAGCACGCTCGTGGTCAGCACCTACGGTTCCAGCACACAATGAGAGCAAGGAACGGGATGAAGAGGAAACCAAAAGAAAATAAAAATAAAACACACAGTCACTCCTCTGCAGAGTCGAAACATTAGGTTGTCATGCTGGTTCTGCCAACTGCTATTACTTTCAGGATATCACACTTAGTAGATATCAAATGTTTTCATTCCGAAACAATGCAAGTGCTTAGCCATTAAGCTCTTTAATTTGTGCTGCCAAATGTGAGTTATGGAAAGTCCTTCCACATCACCAGCACTAACATGAGCATTACATAACGTGATGAAATTCAGGACTCAACAGATATGATTATGATCGGAACATTTACGCACACAAAAATGTAAGCTCTATTTATGGATTTGGTTTATGGATGGATGTAAAGTAAACCACTCACCTCCTTGTTTTTTATGTTTACTCCTGTTACTGTATACCACACATTGCGCTGCCTCTGAGATGGACAGTTTCCTCTTGAGTAAAGCACTCTTTTCCTGGTCACCAAGCTGCGGAGCTGAGCACACCCTCTTCAGCCCTTCTTCTCCCGCTCCCTCCAGCCCACGGGCCCGCAGCGAGTGAGCTCTGTTCAGGCCTGTCCGCTCCAGACTCTCGGCCCGGTTAACCTTCTTACCAACACACAGAGGGGACACACAGGTGTCAGTGAGCTACCCCATTAACATACACTCAGGATGTTCATTAGAGAGAACGATGAGAAGCTGAATCAGTGACTGATGGGGATTGAACAATTCCCATGAGTAATGAGCACTGGAAGACTTTTTCGGGGAAAAGCTACAGATGCAGACGTGGGATGGAGATGAAGACCAACCTGCTGTAGCTCGGACTGGGCTGAGGCAGTGTGCGTTTCAGACTGACAGTGGGACTGCTCTTCACGCTGCTGGTTCTGAGCTTTCACCTGGGCCTCTCCCGCTAGGATCTTACTGCGCAGGTGAGGGGAAGCGTTCTGGGCCGTCTCGCGTAAACCAACCGTCACGTTTTCACCGACGGGGGACAGCAGATCATACAGAATCTGCGGAGAGCGCAAACCGAAAAAGTCAATGAATTGAAAGCAGAGAGAGAACATCGCTCTTGCTGAAGCAACCGTGGGATTTTGTCTTTCTCAAACAGTTCTGTCTGTACTTAATGTTTTTGCATGCCTGATTCAAGGCATTAACTGATCACTGATCTACTAATTAAATCACACCAAAGATGCTAGTACTGGAAAGGAGTAGCAATGCGGCGGGCTCATAGCTCTTCAAAGTAAAGCCTGCCTATTCTATCTGAAAAAATTAAATACTTACATTTTCACAGCATTTTTTTTGACGTTTCCAAACTACCAGGGAGAAAACTCATCACACCAAGGAAAACTCAAAGCTCATTTAACATATTTCATCCACAATGTTGCTGAGTTTACGTTTTCTAACAATTTTGATATTTGCTAAAAACACGAAGCCTACGTTAATATGCATTACATATTACAACAGGCTACAGACCAGTGCTTGTAAGCACAATAATAAGGCATCTAATTGGTGAAAAAAAAAGCTAACTGTCAGAGATATGATAAAATGTTCTGAGCCCTATGGTCAAAGAGACATTATGCAACACTCAGTGAGCTCTTTGATTGCGGGAATTGAGTTAATGCACGCAGGCAGAGTCACAAGGCCTTAGCGAGAGAGAAAAAGAAACAGAGATTCACCCTCTCCACCTCTCGTTTGGCCTTGCTGAGGCTCTCATCCAAGGCCAGGCACTGTAGGAAGACTTGCAGAGATTCGTCAACTCGTCCCACCTCTTGGAGGATTTTGGCTTTTCGGAAATAGCCCTTGAAGAAAGATAAGACCACCATTGGGGTTTGCCATTAAGAGCTAACACTGTGTATGGCTTAATCAGATGTGTTTCACTGGTTGGGTTCTGTTGCCACTTCATGGACCACATGTTATCGTTTAGCTTACAATTAAGTGATTAAAATATTCAACTCAAAAAAAAGTAAACTGGTAAGAAAAAAAAATTTAGATTGGCACAGAACACGTTTCAATTCTGTGCTCAGCAACACAAGACTTTGCAGTACAGGCTTGAGCAAAAGCTATAATAACAAAGACGTCATAAAACAAACACAACAAATATGGATTGAAACATAATGTAATGCAAGCAGTGACGAACACAAAACTACCTCTCAGTGTTTGCATATACATACTGAATGTTTATTTGTATCTGTAAATATTCTGAAATATATTTTCAATTAACTGAGAGAGGTGCTACCACCTAATAAAACAGGAAACCAAAAGATATGTGGCAGTGAATGAACTGGGCCATTAGGCTATGTCTTTCATAAAAACACATATCTCACTGCTGGGCATCTGTAGACCGCATGAAGAGTCTTGACTCCCTGTGTAGACGCAACTGTTATTACTGTGAGAGCTTCCCACTTAGTGTGCCAATGTTCCAGTGACCTACCTCAGCAGTGGGGACTCCACTCAGCCACACGTCCAAGTCCTCCAGGGCCTGGTCATGCTGCTTCAGGCCTAGGTGGGCTTCAGCTCGGTACACTCTGGCCCAGACATCATCAGGGTCTGAAAAAAAAAGAAGAGAAATTTAAATGAATACCACAAGTCTCATATCTGACATCATTTCCTTGTGTTTATTCAAAACTAAACACAGCTCAGAGAGGAGATAATACTGGGCAATATTAAGATAACGCATTTTTGCCTTAGAAGTGCAACTTAGATTGGATACTGAGTGTTCAATTCTAGAGACCCAGGTCAAGAGATGAAAATCTGGCACACGCTGATAAGTCATATGTGCATATAAATAAATGAACAGAAATGTAGAAAAATTTGGAATGCGATGAATGGTTCTAACAAGAGGCTGAGTGCATCACGCTGATCCTGAACAATAAGCCTACACAAGGGCTCCCTGGAGCAGGCTCGCTTTGGGAAGAAATTTAGTTAGCTTGGGGAATTTACTTCTTTGTTAACATGGCCGTGTAGATTAGACCCCGTACTTTATATAGCCTATCCTGGAACTACTCCTTATGATTACATGTAAGCCCATCTGTCTAATTGGAGTAATGGTATGAAGGTATTCATCTTGATGTTTAACTTTAATATTTCAACTTTAACCCTGACCTGAGATCAATGTGTAATATTTCAAAACTGTGACATTAAAACAAAAAGCAACATTATTTCTTTTTTTTATTTGTTAGTTTGTTTTTTGTTTTTGCTTTTTAAAAGAGGTCTGGTGATGTCTCAGTACACACCCTAGACCATTTTGTAATCATGCCTACTGCTGTGAGATATATCAACTTGTATAACGGCACACAATAAGTCAATGTCATCATTACATCACTTACGGCAGCAAGCTTATTCAATGGCACTCACATTTCGTAACTAAGCAACTATATCAAGTCGTTCCCACTACAATGTCAAACGCGAGCCTATAGTGAACAGTTGCGTTTTTCACTGGGTTTTAGATGAAACTGATGAAATATCTGATAAATAAACCTAACGTTGTAGATAGTTCTTTCCAGGTCAGCGTTCAACTTATAAAATCTATAATCTTCTTCTTACATCACTGTGAAAGAGCAGAGGTCATTAGGGTTTACAACACCAGATCTGCAGCTATGACCCTGACCTAGATTCCTCGACTTCCCATGCCGGGGTCTCTGTACATAGGAAGTAACGTTACTACTACCACCAGCATGCAATTTCATTCCTTACATTGACAAAGTGATTTGCACCGAGCTGAAAACATTGCTGTCCTCTTCCATAGACAATATTCACATACATAATTAAGATTTCGTCTAGAACAGGCTACACAGACTGGCTTACACAAATTTCGGCGAAGGGTACAGCAGTGTTGTGTCTTTCACAATGGCTCTGCATGTTATGACACTATGAGTGGTCATGGTTATTCAGAACACCGGTGCTACCTCGCCTGGGTTACCAAGCTCACACAAGCATTCGTCTTGTCACGGATGTGTAGAAAACAGGAGTTTCACTACATCAGTAACGACGATATAAAGCAGTTTATTTTAACATCCTGACAGATCTCATTGTATGTTAATAATGTACAGGAATTCTCCCATCCCTCGAGATTACAAAACGCTTTCCACTGTGTCACGACCTCCCTTACACAACTCTAACTTGTGCGCATGCCCTACTTGCGCGTTTCGTAATGCTGTCGCACTAGGGTTACGTGATCTAAGGGTGGGATTAATTCCATAACAAATGCTAAGCGGTGCTAAACAGAATAATGTTGGTCAGTAGAACTCAGCGCACCATTGACGTGTATAATTATACAATATTAGAATAACTAATTTCAGACCCGTCCTCAACAAAGTCCTAAAAATGCTCGCATTACTACAAACTGTTTGATGTTCAGCAGATGAAATGTAATTTCTCTCAAAAAGAAAGAAAGCAGAAACTTACCAGATTCCAAAAGGTTACTTGCTAGTGACACTGCCTCGTCAAACTGTTCACTTTGTAAAAGACCTTCAACCTCCCCTAGCGTTTTTATTCTTTTGAAGTCATTAGGGAACAATTTTTCTAGAAGTCCGCAAAGAATTACATTAGGTCGCAGGACCTCAGGCCTTGTCCCGATGTCTTCGCTGCACAATTTACATTTGGAGAATAGCGACTGTCGTAAACATCCTTTACAGTAAGAATGTCCACAGGCAATAGTCACAGGTTCGCCAAGAAATCTATGACACCCTGGACAGTTAAATTCGCTGTCCTTGGCCCGGTTTTGATGACTGACTACCACCCTTGCTGTATCCTCCGATTTTCTCTTGAAGTTCCGTAAAATGCAATCCACTAAGGTGCTTAATTGGTCCGGTCGGACATAATCATGGCGCAAAGCCATTGAAAACACATCTACGGCATCTTTAAGACGGTTTTCCGATGCTAAAGCATCAGCTTTAAGTAAAATAAGTCTCTTGTGGTCTACATTATCTTCTTCGTCCCAGTCGCGTTCTGTCTCAGAAGCTATGAAAAATCCCCTTTCTTCCAACGCATATTCTGAGTTACCCTTTTGTAACGACATGCTTTAGGTGGCATTCGGCGATCGCCACTTTCTGTTTTTTTTAACTAAATGTTCAAACCATCTTTAAAACGGCTGTTTATGGTTCGGCATGGCGATTCACAGTTTCCTTGGCATTTGCTCGTACGTTATATAAAAATACTATCACGTGAATGCCATTGCCGCGTTTCAATTGGCCAGGAGTCGCAGTTACAAAACCTGCACATCGAAGTTTCGTAACTGTGGAGGGGAGACTAGTGAGGTTGAAGTAGAGGGGCGCGAACGAAAGTGCCGTCTAAAACTTAAAAATCGTATTTCTTTTGTTTACCTGGTTTAAATAGCACAGATAGACAATCTATTCGTTATTTTCTAGACAACCACGTTGCAAAAGTTAGGAGTGAAAAGGAGTGCAGCGTCATTACGTTGTACCATGAAGTTATGTTGATCGGTTACTTAAGTGTCACAAATAGTTATGTCATATTTCGAATACGTAAATATGTTCCTAGACAGCACACTTGTCTGTGATTGGTGACAGATAAGATCTAAACGTTCTTATTTGTTTATTGTCCTTAAAACTTTCCATGAAAAAGTCGATCTTGAAGTACTGTTTAATGCTGACGAGATGGATTTCGTCACAATAGCAAATACACGATCGCTAAAGCTTTCAGAAATACTTCCTTTCGTAAACTTCTTTTCTTGTTATTTAATAAAGCAAGCAGGATTTTCTATTAAAGATAAACAGTAGGCAATTCAAAATATAGGTCTGTTATCTACTCCAGTCGTTAATAAGGAAGAGGCAGTTTTTCGCCAGGTGTTGCTATTGAGATGACAGTGTTGAATATTTGTCAGCAATTGTAGTTGTTCGGTGTAGTAATACTCTTGAAGGTCTGTAGTAATGCTCTTGAAGGTCTGTGCTTAGAATGTTTATTTCATTATAAAACAAATTATTACCTTTGACACACTAAAAAAAAGTTTATAGAAAGCTTATATCATAGCTTATATCACAGCTATATCATGGACACATGTCCAGGGATACCATATTCGTGGGTTGTTGACCGTTGATCTTTTCAGTAGCTCAGCCCTTGCAGTTTGATGTCAGTATCTGCAATAAGTAGGGCAGCAATCAAGTATAGGAATAATTTTGTGAATGTATAAATATTGGTATCATATAAACAAAATACTAATAAGATTAGAAATTTCAGTACAGTTTTGCAGTGTATTGTGATTCTTGTTTGAAAATACTGCAAATGTTTGCATATTTGGCATATATGATCATATTGTATGGTCTACCACAAATAATGTAAGCTACTATATGCATTATAAGATGAATATATTGCATAAGTTATGGTCTAATATCAATCAATCACTATAAATATTTGGTAATCATTTAAAAAAATGGCTCCCAGTGAAATTCTGGGTAATATTTCTCCGATTGCTTTGGCCAAAAATAATGTCCGACATTGGTTTCATTATTGCTGATGTTTGGTGGTATCAGAAGGTTCCCAATATTATCTAGAATAGAATCCCATGATTGCACATACACTGTGAACAGTGAATTTATCCCATCCTTCAGAACGGTAGCAAACACACACACACTAAGGGCAGGAGCAGTGGGCAGCAAACCTGTACCCGTGGAGCAGTAGGGGGTTAGGTGCCTTGCTCAAGGGCACCTCAGCCATGGATGTTTCCTGCAGGTCCTGGGAATCAAACCAGCGAACCTTTGGTCACAAGTCTGATTCCTTAACCTCTAGGCCATGGCCTGCCAGCTATGTGATTGACTGTACTACCATTTACTGCACTACCATTCTACTATTCGCTGTACTGCAGAAAATCCTACACCTCAGTGGCAGGTGATTCATGTAAAAGGTGTGGCTTGTGAACAGTTATGCTCATTCAAATACAAACACACTACATTTTCTTTGAACAACGTCTTATTGTTAAATATTGCTATGACATGACTAGCTTTCCTTTTTAAGCAAATTATACAGATAAAATCAAATGTCTCCAAATGTTCCAACAAGGTTAGTGGATGTGATCTCCTAAGACATGTGTCAATGGTTTAGCTGTGATTTAGCTATGATTTATAACATAAGACTGTATTAAAAATAAATAACTTAATTTGTGCTGAGATTAACAGGCAAATATATAGCTCAGGAAAAAGATAGATGGGAGGCAGGGATGAGAGACAGAAGACAGGATCCCGTATGCCACCTTTCTATCAGACATTTACCAACTCTAGGGACAATTCTAAACCTTCAGAGAATCTCAGTGCAGCATTTTAACCCCAGATAGCCCTGAACACCTCTGCTCAGTTCACTATTAGCTATGTTTTAAAATACAGAAAACACTCTACTTTAATAACAATCCAGTAGATTTATCTGAAATGAAGTTAACACTTGAAGAAAGAAGCAGGAAAATAAATGAATAAAAAAAAAAGACAAGAAAATCACAGACGTTCATGCAACTCTCTTTCAGCAACTTGTGCAGCCAGTGACAACACTAGTAATTCATGTTCTGAAGTGTTTTATGGTACCAGTGAGCTTAATGTGAGTTTTAGTGACCAGAAGAGTCTGGTGAAAACCACTGTAAAATAGTAATTACAGACAGTTGACTATTCACTATTAAAACTTGATTTGGGTATGCTCATGATCATTGCCTTGCTGAAAGGGAATATTCTTTTACGCCAAGTGTCACCTCTACAGAGCAAAACATGCAAAACAACTGCTTAATTTCTATAGTGGTTGTTCTGCATTTTTTGCATATTTTTCTGTCCAAAGCTCTGGTATGTGTGGCTACAAGTGCCCTCATCTGACCATGGCAGCCAGTTCCAACAGAGGTTTCAATACCTTATTTGTGTAAATCATGAATACAAGCTTTTTGGTGAAATCTTTTCAGAAAGTCAGCTGATCCTGTGGAGACATCAGATGAATTATTTGTAGACTTTGCATATGCACAATGTGTTTCATGACTCTCTTACTGATTGTAACTTGCATATCATCTGCATCCACAACATCTTTCTAGGCTGCTGGTGGTATTTACTATTCCAGGCTTACAGCTTTGTACACTATCTAACTTATCTATTTTTACAGTTCCTTGTATCATAACGACAACAATAACATTATTATTATTATTATTATTATTGTTGTTGTTGTTGTTGTTTTTATTGTTATTATTATTATTTTTGTTGTTGTTGTTGATGTGCCAATAATAATGAGTATAAACTATTTTCTTTGATTGCCATAGTTACGGATCTTGTTGGGATGCTGTCGTACAAACCGGAAGTGTCAGTGCTTAGCTGGTGCTGAAGAAAACGATGGCTGACGACAACACAAAAACGGTGAGAAATCACATATGTTTGCTACGTACATAAATGTGTAACTTATATATTATATCATGTTTTTGTCCGCAACATTTAGATTAACTTGCTGTCAGCATCACGCTAAGTAACACGCTGCTCTTAACCGTTAGCAAGCTACTGCTTTTAGGAACTGCTCCCCCAATGGCTATCGCAGGTTAACCAACAAGCGGACCGACTGGGCAAAAGTAGTCAGTAACAGCACAATTTACTTACAGCTGTCACCGAATGCTGATAACAACACACTTTTTTCTTGCTCTCTGTAATCAGTATTGGCAAAATCAAAGATGGACGACGGCCGCAGATGACAATAATGTAACGTTAGCTAAGTTGGCTAGCCTGTAACATTTTCTTGAGGCATACTTTCGCATACCTGCAAATGAAAAGGAGGCGAGTACACAAGAACCTACGCTGGTGCTATAATTTTAACAGTTACAGTGAGTTTCAAAGTCTCGGATAATTTCAGTGGTAAATACTGAAATAAAAGTGGCTTCTTGTGGCCACCTGGGCTAATTGACTAAGTGTGTCATTAATCCTATCATCGTCTCTTCTGTTCTAATCTCGCACGTATTTAGGTACCTATTTTTATTGTTGAATTCTATCAGGGGATTATTCATCGCGTTGCACATTCTGCAGACAATCTATCTGTCACTGTGGTTGCTATTAGCTTATATTCCAATAACTTAATTTATGTACACGTTTTGCCAAAACATTTCCTGCAGTTTCCTTGCCCCCCCCAGTATTTGAAATAAACGTTTCTCGCACCTCATGCGATGCGAATTCATATAATCGATTGATCAGTTTTTGATGCAGAAATGTACATGTTGTTATTCCATGCCCATCTGTTTCTTTTAATTAAGCCCGTACGTTATTGTTGCTCTTGTTGAAATCGTAATTACTGCGAGCATCAGTACTGGCTAAAACCAGTACTTTTGTGCATACTCTGTAGAGCGATATCGTAAAAGCCAATACGTACAGTGATACTTCACTGAACTGATGTCTAAATTGTCAGTTAGAGCAAATCGACACAGTGTGTATTCGGCTATTCATGCTATGACATATGTTGTTCTTTGCAGGATACCCAGCTTCCACTGACTATTGAACTCAAGAAACCACGTCCCAAAAAAGGTACCTGAATGATGCCACTCTAATTAGAGTACTTACTGAGGGATCTGCATCAATTCTTCTCATTTACAGATGTAGGGCAACTGTGTTTTTATTTGTCCTGTGTGTGGTGCTGTTGGACAACTTTTCCATGGCCCTGTTCTTCCAGTGAAAAGGATTACCACTTGGTGGGGAAAGTCTGTCCAGAAATAGAATAGCTTGAAATCAGATTTTGCTGACAGGCATGTGTTTAGGCCTGCAGGCCTCTTCCAAGGGATGCATCCTATCTGTGGTTACATGCTGGGTGGAGTTAGGGGAGTTCCTACTCATCCCTTGCAGCAAGAATTAGCAGCAGTAGCTAATCATGTTCCTTGGCAGTCTACATGTCAACAAGAGAAAAGTGTTGTTTCTGATGCCCTCTGAAAATGGTTGTGTGTGGTTTTTAACATAGCTGTTTGGGGCTCCTGTCATGTCCACAGTGCTTCTGATTCCTACTGTTTGCTGACCTTATCAGTTTCGAAACAGACATGCACTTTTAGGTTTTTCTCATTTACAAGATTCTTTGAAACCAAAAAAACATCAGTTTAAGAGCTGCTTATAGTGACTATTTTATTTGGTTCATTTAGGTTTATGATTGTTCAGGCAATGAATCTTAATTTTACTGAGGGATCTTAGACGTGTTTTTTTCTCCTGTCAGACATTTCAGACCGTCTTTTTCTGTGAGACCCATCACTATCCTAGCTACCATCAGTCAACTGTGTTTTCAAGAACCTGCTACAATACTGTTGGCACTGTTTCTCAGTATCAGGATCCTTCTTTGTCTTTTCCCGTTTTAGCTCCAGAGCTTCCAATACTGGAGAGGAGGAATTGGCTTATCCACTTACACTACATTCGTAAAGACTATGAGACATGCAAGGTAAGAGAATGGCAGACTCTTTGATGCGCTCTTAGTGTGATCAGCAGGAAGGTGTAGTTTTCATTTCCAGGCCTCAGTACGTACACGCTGGTCTGGGTGTTATATTGTTTGGATAAGGGGCTATTCAAACAGGGACTGTCCCATCCCCTGTGACTGGAACACAGTGTTGTAGATCCAGACGTTATGGTGCTCAGCCCAGTAGACATCATGCAGCCTTAATGAAAGGCTTTCTGGAGTGTTTGAGTCATTGTGCTTGCAGTCCTTTAGCCTGCTCTTCACTCTCTGAAGTGCCTCTGCTTCTTTTGGCTCTTATCGGTTCAACTGTCAGATTGGACAAGGGGGCCACCCCAGTGATGGTGGTGTGAATATTAACCTCTGCTAATTTCTGTCATAGGGGCTACACGCACCATTTCCAACTATGATTGCATGGGTGATTTTGATGTAGTGTACTAGCCTGAGGGGGGAAAGTAAAGCATTGATTTTTCAATGGATTTTAAGCAGCTTAATGGTGTCTGTCAATTTCCAATATGCCCACCTATCTATCCAATTAATTCCTTAATATCGGTCAGTTATAATTCAGTACAAAAGCTCAACGGGTATCAGTTTTTCGGCAGTATTGCTTCACATCAGTCAAATGCTCAAAAGAAGGAATTAGACTACATTACAATGGCCATCGCACACAATGGGATGTGCCATGATGTAAATTTGCTTTTCTCACAAAATTCCCACAATAGTAACAGGACCAGTCCCTTCCATAAAACAAGATCTAAAATAACAAACAGCATGTGTGAAAATAATCATGAGATGTCTCTCCAACCTTGGGTACTTGCTTTGCAGTTTACAGTGTAGTTTCCCAGGTGAATTGATCTTACAATGAGATAGAACTGTGTGTCTTGCATAAGCAGTTTCTGTCTGGTTTTCATCTTCTCAGGCTATCATCAGAGAGCAGTTACAGGAGACCCAAGGCATGTGTGAATATGCTGTATATGTTCAAGGTTTGTGTTCAATCACTGTCATCTAAAACCACAAAGTGTCTTTTATAATGTTATAAGATGGACAACAGCTATTGTAACAACCACTGTTTTAGTTGTCATATTGATACTTGCAAACTTGCTGTTTGAATGTTGTTTTTGTGGTTTACATCTCCAATTATCCTTGATTCTTCTGTTTTTAAGGCCTTTTTGACTGTAACATGGCCTGTTGTTTTGTTTGATTAGCGTTAATTCTGCGTCTGGAGGGGAAGATCCAGCAGTCTCTAGAGCTGTTCCAGAGCTGTGCCATTCTCAACCCAACCAGCTCTGACAACCTGAAACAAGTTGCCCGATCCCTGTGAGTACACACTATACACATTAACCTACACATTTACCTTCTATTACATCCACCTTCCTAGTCAGAACAAAGGCTAGAAGGACACAGAATCTATTATAACTGTGATTCTGGGTTATTAATGAACGAACTGTTTGAATTAAACTATTATGGCATTAATTGTTCATATTCTTCAAGAATCAGTGGGCTGCAGTTGTTGAATTGTTCACTGAGCAGCAGGAAATCACACAGTGTATAGCCTTAAAGAACTGCATTGCTTCGTATTGCTTATTTGTGTGAGTGAGCATGCATTTTAATCAAAAGAAGATTTTCTACTGTCATTATTTTACAATGGGAATATGTAGGGCATGTAGAGTTTTGTTTATGTTTCTGCGTTTATAATACAGAACATTTGTTTCAACAGGAAAGGACAAAAAGAAAAATCAGTACTGCTTCATGGGATCATAAAATTTTCTTCATTTTAAGTGCGACAAAATATTGCATGAATGTTTTATAGCGTGATATTTATGTAAATATGATGGGATATTTATGTAAATACGATATGATCTATTATTTATGTGTTCATTTTTTTTTTTTGTAGTTTTCTGCTGGGAAAACACAAAGCCGCTATAGAGGTTTACAATGAGGCAGCCAGACTGAACCAGAGAGACTGGGTAAGTAGACTCTCACTGCTGCACTGTCACGCTTTGCAGGGTTTTACATATGGGTCTAAGACATCATCAGCAAGGACAATAAAATACTACTCAGTCTCTCTGTCGCTGAGAAGCCTGTTTCAACAATTCTACATAAAACAGACTGGTAAAGTATGTTAATTAATGCTGTACACCCTCAGGAAATCAGCCATAATCTTGGTGTGTGCTACATCTACACGAAGGACTTCAAAAGTGTAAGTTGCAGACTGTTTTTGAATCTTCTGCATTAAAATGGATTAATGATGCAACGGTGAATAAATGTGAACTTGTGTTTGCCTTCAGGCAGAGGAACAGTTGAACATTGCCCTGCAGCTGAACAAGCATGATTTGACTTACATGATGCTTGGAAAGACCCATCTGCTGCAAGGGGACACTGAAAAGGCCATTGAAGTATACAGAAATGCCGTAGAGTAAGTGTATAAACTTCAAACCCTATGATTAGGAAGTTAAACGTTTGCTTTCTGTGTATTAAGCCTAGTTAGAAATGTTTTAGGGCTAATTTGCAAGATTTTGTATGCACCTCATAATGTTTTTATATTACTAATATAATTAAGTAATATCAGTCACCCTGTGAAGCTATCTCTGAATTATGCCATGTTGACCTGGAATTAGTCACAACTAAATGTCCTTCCCACGAGCAATCTGAGCTAATATAGTAAATCATATAGCTTTGCTGATTTTACATACAAAAAAGAAAAAAGCACATGGAAGGACATTGGTTGAGACAGTTGAACTGGTTTTGGGTTACAGAATGTCATGCACTCCTCAGTTTTCAGGAGCTCATCTCTGAGCTGAGCTCTGGAGACTTCATTTTGGACAAGTGACAACAGGATGCAAAATTGCAAAGCGAAAACTTTGGAAGGCTGGAGAAAAACTTTGACGCTTAGAGTAGTTCCCAGCGAGCAGCTGTTGTTTCTGTCAGAGCTCAGATAAGAAGCCAGAGGCTGAGAGAGCCCTGCTGCGATGAAAACGTGATCTTCGCTGTAATTAATCACATTTACAGTCTCGCTGTGAAGAGTTCTCCAAAGCCTTTGTAGCATTGTCAGCGCGCTAGCTCCCGGGATTCACTTACGCCCGACCACCCCCCACCCCCCTGCCCCAACAGAGGTTTTTTTTTTTTTTTCAAACAAATAAAGCAGAATAACCAAGCTGATGCTTCTTTTCCAGTCGCCTCTGGAAAATATGTGCGTGAATTTTTACTTAGAAATGCTGAGAACTGATTTGAATAGATGAGCACCAGTATTTGAGAACTGGGGATTATCAGTGCTGGCCCTGTTGAGTGTGAGTGCGGTGAGATTAGATGCTGATAAAGATTTCACTTTGCTGTTTGTCTTCGGCGTGTGCTTCTGCCACCCCCTCCTCCCTCTCGTACGTCTAGGGGGGGCCTCTGAGTAAATATCTGAGAGCGGCGTAGCTCTCTGCCAACTCTGTGTGAGCCACTTATTACTCACGACCACCCACGAAGAGAATGAATTAGTAACACAGAACAGTGGGATGTGTTTTAATGAGAGGCACACCCGGGGACGTGCCGCGTGTACCTCTGTACTTTTCCCATTTCCGCTGATTTCAGAGGGCTGGAGCTGTCTTCCTCCCTTTGCGCCCCGCAGCCCGCATGAATTAACAACGGCACGCAGCTAAGATGAAACTCGTCCATCTGTAGGAGTGGATGAGAAACCAGGAGAATCTGAAAATGTTTATACTGTAATCAGTGAGTGATGTTGCTATATTATTCACTGGCGTGAGGAGTCATATATTTTCGGAGTTTATTTTCTATCTTGATCTTTCTTTAAGCTTCTCGCCGGAGAATACGGATTTACTCACTACTCTTGGCCTGCTGTACATGCAAGTGAGTTCAAAAAATTATGCAAAGACTTAAAGCATTGCTGGAGAAATGTCACGCTCGAGTATGGAATTATGTTGTCTTTTCTCTCACAGCTTGGAAAGTACCAGAAGGCGTTTGAACATCTTGGCAATGCTCTGACATACGACCCCAACAACTTCAAGGTAGAAGATCCATAACTGTTAACTGCTCCTCCACTGAAATCTGTGCTGCAACAGTTCATTCCACATTTAGTGATTTGTTAATAACCTCACATTTGCAGGTTTGTGCTGGATGGGGAGTGTTGAAATAAGTGTGTTTTGGTGTTATTGTGTAGATAATGTGCATATTTGTCTCCTGTCGTAGGCAATTCTGGCTGCAGGCAGCATGATGCAAACCCACGGAGATTTTGACGTGGCCATGAATAAATATCGCGTGGCTGCGTATGCTGTTCCAGAGAGTCCTCCCCTGTGGAACAACATTGGCATGTGTTTCTTTGGGAAGAAGAAATATGTAGCAGTAAGTTACCACCGTCAGTAATCCAAGGCCTCTGCATCATTTCTGCTTTCAATGATGTGCATATCAGTATAGTTGAGAACCTGAGCTGTCCTGTGTATGTCAGGGATTGTTATATCTCTTTTGCTATGTCATTGAAACATTGGATTCTTAGGACCATGGTATTGTGCATCTTCTTAACCACATAATTGAACAGGTCTGTAAATGTTGTATGTGTGTAATGGCCTGATCTCGTAATCTGTTCCATCTGTGTACCAGGCCATCAGCTGCCTAAAAAGGGCCAACTACCTGTCTCCGTTTGACTGGAAGATCCTGTATAATCTGGGCTTGGTGCATCTGACCATGCAGCAGTACGCCTCAGCGTTCCACTTCCTCAGCGCCGCCATCAACCTGCATCCCAAGATGGGCGAACTCTACATGCTGTTAGCTCGTAAAGACTGCCTCACTCCTATTACCATTTGTCATTTGTTCTAGCGTAGGCCTGCTCCCTTCTGTACAGCTGCAGTACATGCTGGCCTCTCTTGCATCAGCACGTCAGACCTTGCACGTCAGATTGGTTTGAACCAAAACCTTGTATACTGTGTAAATGATTTGTCTGTGTACCGTGTGCCCTCTTGCATAACTTGTTGATGGACCTACATGTAAACATTGACATAGTTGTAACGATCATGTTCTGTGAATTGATTTGATTTGATCTTGTTGCTGTTCCCACAGTTGCCTTGACCAATCTGGATGATGTGGAGAATGCACGGAGATCATATGAGCAAGCAGTTATGTTAGATGAGTATGTTTCTTAAAGCAATCAGTGTAACATCAGCGTACATAATACTTGATTTCTTTTTTTTTCCCCTCAGTGTAATTTTATGTATAAGAACATGCTCATTTTTGCATTACACTTCCATCTCATGCAGGTCAAACCCTCTGGTTAATCTGAACTTTGCTATCATGCTGTACAACCAAGGGGACAAAAAAGCAGCCCTGCAGCAGTACCAAGAGATGGAGCGAAAGGTCAATGCGCTTTTGGAGAGCAGCAGTAACACTGAATTTGATCCAGAGGTAATTACAGTATTGGCTTTCTAAACCACTGTATGAAAGCTCCATAAAGAGTGGGTTTGACCACATATGACATAAATGTCTTACATCCTTATTGTATGATATATCCTTTTCTGTGAAGTTATCTAGAGGTGAAAAGAGACCATTTGTGCTGCTAATTTCTACTGCTCTGAGACAAATAAGCACAATTCTTTGAGTGGCCATTTGACTCTCTGTTCAGTGTGATCCAAAACATTTTGCTCAGATACCACTTTGTTTCAGCTTTATTCAAAAAAATCAGTAAAACAGGTCATGCAATAATTTCATGTTATACTTACATTTATTTATTTACTAGTTTAACTTTACAAATTGTCCCATTTGCCCTCAGCTGTAAACAGCTGTCAAGGTTGGGACATTTTTGGTGAAACGTCCTCTTGGAAATCACTATATACTCATGACTATTCAGACGTTCACGGTGACACCTATGTACCAGATGAGGGTGGTACAGTTCTAAGTCGAGCTTGTTCTCTGACACAGATGATCGAGATGGCCCAGAAAATGGGGGCTGCTCTTCAGGCTGGAGATGCGCTGATGTGGACCAAACCTGGCAAAGACTCAAAGTCCAGCCAACGCTCAACTGCCAGCAAACAGGCCACTTCTCAGCAACCCCTGGGTACCAACCAGGCCCTTGGACAAGCTATGTCTTCAGCAGCTGGTTACAGCAAGAGTATTCAGCTTGCTGCAGGTAACAAAGAGCATAAGTGTGATCAGTCATTAACACTGACTACCATTCTTCCAATCTGATTTTTATGTTGTGTGTTTACTTCACATGTGTAAAAATTTGCTTTTTCATGGATGATGTCATCTGAGCAAGGAACATCTCTGTTGCCTTCTTAAAGTTCTGTTAGAAAACGTGTCACTTGTCACTCATTATCCATTGTAACAGAATGCATTACATCTGTCAAGACTACCACGCTGATCATTGGTCTTTAATGCAATTCTGTCTAGGTTCTGCCCAGCCCAAGCCTCCATCCTTACCCTTGGAACCTGAGCCAGACGTGGAGAGTGCACCCTCCCCTCCATCAGATCCGCCTGGTGCCCCAGATCCTGAAGACCCTGCAGACTCCAGCAAATCCAAAGAAAAAAAGAAGAGCAAGTCCAAACCAGTGCCTGAGTGAATCTGGGCCCCTGTTCCTGCTTCTTCATCATGAGTTCTAAGTGGTTGTCAAAAGATGGTGATGGTATAAAGCTTTACATAGCATTTATCATTTTGCTTCAAGAATGTATTTTGGTAAGATAGACATACAGTTTGTAGTTTTTTCATGTTATTTAAAATTATTGTGAAGAATGTATAACTTACATTGAACTATATGATATATAGATATGAGTGAGCACAAGCTATCTTTTGTACCTTCTACGTTTACAATAATTGTAATTTGAAGACATAGGTTTAACTGTTCCTGTGAAGCAGAGCTTATTCATATGAATTAATATTTTCATAACAATCACAAAATCTGTTTACAGTTATGGTTTCATTATAGATGTTGAGGGTGATGTTGCAAAGTAAGGACCTGTGAAGGTTTGACAGAGGAAATATTTTGGAGAGTTTGGAGTTTAGTCATGACCTTAGTCTGTTTCATTTCATTATACATTAAAAGGATGAGTGACTTTCAGAAAGCTTATTTACACAGTCTACGTTAAGAATACTGTACACTTTATGACATGACAGTTTACATAGCTTAAATATTTTTGTATTCAGTTCTTTTGTTAGAAATCCAATTCGCTTCATTTAGGGTGTGTTTGGAATGAACAGATGTTACAAAAGCCCTTGAGCTGTATGTATTTTTCAAATATTGAGTTAAGTATACAAATGGATTTTTAAAAGCTTGTTTACACTTTATCAAAGCAATGGGGCTTATAATGATTTCCGAACCAGGAGAATATTAACACTAACAATGTCATTATATTTTGATGGAGCTGTAATGTGTCATTTAAATGCAAGTAAAAGGCACCTTTGGATGTCATGTCCTCTTAATTAGTCATCATTTCATGGAGCTGCTCTGACTGCCCAACAGCAGTTTATCATATCCAGTCAGTATCAGACAATCACGTTAATCACGGCTGGTTTTCCAAATGCTTTTTTATCTGGGACTAACACAAATCCTAGTGTAGGCCTCCTCTCTTTTAGACAGCCCCAGCACATGCCCAAAAAGGAAAAAGACTTGATGTAACCTACCTTATTTCTGATGTAGTGTACTATCAGTACCATTTACACTAAGGAATTCATTCACTTTCCTTGTTAGTTTTTGCCCACTGCAATTCTTTGCAACAGTTTTGTTAGTATTCCCTTGTATTGTTTGTATGAATGTGTATTTCTGAGATTTAGGAATCATGCAGTCCTGCCCAGAACATGTATTTTGGCTTAGATCTCTATTCAGTGGGTCCTAAGTTTTCAGTAGTATATTACATTACATTAATGTAGTGGTGATTCATCTTGCTTCTGCTGACAGTGGTGAACTTAGCTGTCTTACTGAAAACACAGGAGTTTGATATGTCTGCAAAACACTTTTCTAAATTAAAATGCTATTTGAAGCCTCATCCAATTGTCCTTTGGAGTTGTTGTCAATTTGGATTGAATATGTTAATTTGCAAAATGAAGTAGAAGAAAAATGACACGTTTCATTTTGGATCAACAGAAACTTTATTTCTATAAAAATACTCCAAAACTGGGTTGTTAAAGCTAAATAATCCATCTTTTGTCTCTTGACATAGATTGACTTAAGGGATACAGGCTGTACCCCTGTTGTTACAGACTTTGCATAATGTCACACTTGTGCAAACTAAGAATTTTTTTTCCAAGAAATGTCCCATGGATGATGTTATATACAGCCTTCTGCTTAAACAAACAGATCAGTTTTTCTTAATCAACTGGACTCATAGAGACTGCATCATAACATAACATGGATTCCTTCTCTTTATGATTCCTTTTTCTTATCTTGGAGTGTAAAATGGAATAACGGAAAAACACACCAGTGTGTGTATACAGTACATAATCCTTTCTTATTTTTAAGACAAAGATAAAACAAATTACACTGTATTAAGCATTGATTAATGTAGCATTTGTACATGAGAGCACATCCAACATGGCATTCTATGCTGGTTATGAGAGCGAAACAATTGGAAGCCGAGTTGGAAATTCTTGAGCTAAAATGGTGATTCTACTTTCATAGGTCCTCGTTCATGTGATCAAATGGATGGTATTTTAAAAGCCTCTCTCTGTGAAAGGGAAAAAAATTCCCATTTTAATCTTAAAAGCTAAGTACACGTTTTAATTTATTTGCAATACATGAAACAACAGTTTGAAACTGCATTTAAGTTGGTTTGAAAGTTCACCATAACCTCATAACTTGAAGCCACACTAAGATTATAAAATAACATCAATATATAAGCAACAGGTTTTGTTTATCTGTACATAAAAAACCCCAAAAACAAACAAACAAAAAAATAATCCTAGATGCCCCCTGGATTTCACTCTAAATAGTGTGGGGAAACTTTGGGAGGAATACAGCTCTAAGGTGCTACTTACCTAAAGTCATGATCAGTGAGCAGAACAAACTAATGCTTTAAGGTATTCACATTAGCCCACTTTATATCATTCTCTTAAGCTGTTTTTGTTGCTTATATTTTCACCTTGTGTTCATCTGTACATATTTAAAGTGAAAGCTGGTTGCATCCTCATAAAAACCAATAGCATATGCTGCAGCAGTTCTCCATGTTGACATGAACTACACCACTTTCTTTTTTTTTTTTTTTTTTAAATGCATCAGGTTCCATTTAAGACATGTGTGACAATTTTATCATCTTAAACTAAAGCTATCAGACACCCGAGCCCAGAATCAATGATTTACCAACACACTTATTCAATCACAGATAATAAGACTGATTAACTCTGCTAGCCATGTGCATGAAGATGATGGAAATTAAAAACAAACAAACAAACAAAAAATATCTTGATTAAACCATGCTATATGATTGTATAAACAATGGCAAAATGCCAGACAAATCCTGATCCCAACTGTAGTTTACTGGCAGTTCAGTTTAACAAAGCTCTATGTCTGAATGACTACTGCAACTCAGTGCCTTCTACGGAGAAAATCTGTTTACAGATAAAGAATGTCGCTTGGAGTGTTTAATGTATGTGAAAAGTAAACAAGACACAGTCTTTACAAAAAACGATACCGGTAAACCTCAGACAAGAGAGGATGTGGTACAGTCAACATGACATTATTTTTTGGAAGGATCTGTACAAGTAAAACTGACCAAAAGACATGTCCCTGAAACTGTTTTTTTTTTTTTCTGAGAAATTATGACAACCAAAGAGAATACACTGCAATAACAAATCCTGGTGCCATGACTTTTAAATGAATGTAGAATTTTGAAGCCAAGTCTTTGCATTATGATTTGAATAGGATTAGCTGTCTGTAAAATATCAGCTGAGATTCCAATCATGTTTACAGATGGAGTTACCACTTCATACACAATGCATAGTTACAGTACCTTGACAAGTCACTGTGGCATGTGAATTGATGCAGGGTAAGAGTGTTGATGATTTTTTTCTGTTGCTGGCTGAATTATTCTAGCCTTATGGAGCCCTACACAAAAGGTATAATTTTAAACTTTAAACATAACCCTCGTATGTAAATCAATGCGGGTATTTCATTACTCAGCTGTGTATCCAGCTGTGGGCACTTTGCTCCATTCTTTTAACACATGATCTAACATTCCAGTTAGGCTGAAGTGAGATGTTTATGACAACTGCAGTCTTGTTCCCATGGGTTTTGGAGCATTTCTACAATCAATTTGGCTCAGTTCAAACTCAAAGAACACAATTATTCAACAACTCCCCTATGTTCTTATAACGAGAACATCTCTGTGTTTGTCTTTTTAGTAAAGGATTTTCAGAACAGCTTACTCAACCTTGAAGGTAAAAATGCTAAAAAAAAACCAAACCCCGATCTCTAATTGAAAAACTGTCCTTCCTCTGTCTAGATACAGACAGGTGAGAAAATGAGAGCTTATATTTGTTGTTGTTGTTGTCTTTCTTGTCTTGTATAAAGGTCGATTGAGAGAGAGATTATTACGGCTAACAGAGATATCTCGTGCCATCAGACATCAGCAACGTAGTTCAAAGTGTCAGTACTGGTTCTTACTAAAAGTTAGCCCCAAGCTACACAGAACTAAACGGTACATGAAGATAAGGATGATGATGATGATGCCATCTCATAAAGTCTACACTCACTAAATGACATGAATACACATGGGTTAGTTCCTGATTCCTGAAGATCCCCTGTCCACTGATCAACTGACTCCATTTTTCACTTTCAACGTAGATACCCACCCTGTATATACAGTAGCAGCTTCTGGTTTTCTACATGGCCAATGAGATTACATCTCTTTGAAGTAGTCAGCAGAGGTAAAAAAAAATGGCACAATTCCTCGAGTGTAGGAAATAATGGCTATAAAATTCTGCCCAGTGCATAATGTCAGGACATATTCACATGTAATACACCTTAAACATGACAATAAGATTGATACTCAGTAACATTATCAGTGGGAAGAAAACAGTGCACTGTCAATGCACATTTAAGGGCCGGAATTTACTAGGGCCTTTAGTGCAGGCTAAGATTATTAGCACGGGCAAAAACAGCCATGAAACAGAACAAAAATGGTGTATGGAGCTTCACCAAATTGCTGATGTCTCAGTTACTAGTTTTGCTAAAGGCTTTAGTAGATCAGATCCCCAGAGAGAGAGAGAGAGAGAGAGAGAGAGAGAGAGAGAGAGAGAACAGAAGGCTGGCCAGTTCTTACAGGGAAGTCCTAAGGCTGCGACGCAAGCTCCGAGTAGAGCAGTCCCTCAGCCGAGATGGCATCTCCCAGCCCGACTGTCCGTAGCGGCTGTCTGCAGACAAGGACCGGCGAGAGGTGAAAGGTCACGTTTCCCCGGTGCCAGAGGGTGACTGGGTTGGATGGGTTGAGAGTGAGGCTCTCCCTGGGCTCCTGGTAGGAGCTGTGGAACTGCACCGGGGCTTTGAGCGTCACCTTAGTCACATCCACCTCCTGTAAGCCACACGCCTGGCTGCTAGCCACGCGAGCTCCCGCCATCACCGCCGAAGCCTGGTTCCCCCAGTGACCGTCAACGGTGGCGATGATGTGATAGGCCAGCGTGTGGAAGTGGATTCGGGTCAGGTCGGCCTCCGACTCCGGGTCGGTGCGGCCGTGGCGCTCCAGTACCCACAAGAGGATGTCGCTGACACGGCCCACGTCCGGTACGCCCTCCCAGGAGACCAGCTCTGAGTGAGGGCCACTGCCGACCTGCGTCAGGAAGAGCAGCTCCTGCTCGTTCAGCCCGATGGAGTTGACAATGGGAATGACCTGCTAACAGAAGACACGAGCACACAAACTGTTATACATATTAGTTAACAGGCACACAAGATAGGGTCAAGGGGAAGAGTTGGTTGGTTGCAGTTGGTTATATTCTTCTGTTTATGTTTTAAAAAGCCCTGGAAGAAAGCTGATGGGAAAAAAAAACAAAAACAAAAATAGTGTGAGTTATGCCCATACTGAATCATTATATGCCCTGAACACGCCCATGGTATACAGATGAACAGAAATACATACTTAAAAAACAGTATCTTTGAAAATGCATGACACAGTGTATTTATAACAAAAATCTGCACCTATGTTTGTCTTTCTGCCCTCTTAAGCATAGGGAGTCCACAAGAGGGCAGAGTAAGCATGTCTGTATCCTAATTTTCTGGCACAAGTCAAGAGAGGAATTCATTAGAAGGGAGGAATGTTAAAAAAAAGGAAAACTATTAGAGGCCATCTCTCACAAAACACTGCTAAATCATGACACAAAAGATGTATTACTCGGCCTTAATGCCAAACACTGTGTATGTAAACGAGGAGCACTGCACATCACAACACATCATCCCCATTGGGAGGCATGGCAATGGTAACACGACACTGTAGGGTTGGTTTTCATCAGCAGGGACTGGAGGGCCAGTCAGAATAGAGAGTAAAATGGATGGAACAAAGTATATGGAGCTCCTACAGGCAGAACAAAGCCTGGAACAGTCCGCAAAAGATATGAAACTGGTCCACTGATTCATCTCTTGTCTAGACAATGACCCCAAATACACAGCCAAAATTTTGAATGGGTTAAAAACTAAGACACCCCACAAACATTCTGGAGGAAGAACTGAAGACTGTAGTACTATACTGCTCCCCAAAATATGTGTTAACAGTTGGGGTAATGTTGCAAGAAAGAAATAATGAAAACCTCAAGATGTGAAAAGCTGCTTACATCACAACACAAAATTCTTAAGGTTGTAAATCTTGGGGGGGGGGGGGGGGGAGAACCAACTAAATATTAAATGCTAAATGCCGCAAGATAGATTTTGACTCCCCATCAAAATATTAAGCATATACGGTTTAATTCACAAAAGAATTTTGATTATATGCATAACAATTTTCAGTTGCCTCTTAGACTTTGGCATTTGGCTTAAAGTTATTCAGAAGAAACACTGGCTATTTCTGCAGTGCTTATAATTTCTTAAAGGTTAATCACTTTGTCAGAGTAGATTTGTTCAGTGTGGCCCTACTTGCTTTTAAACACTGCTGTTTATCAAAATCTGCTACATGTTTCTGCATGCATTTTACCTTGAATAGCTTTTTTGGTAGACGCATTTGAAGAATATCCAAGCAGACTAAAGTTTAAATCAGTTTAAATGAAATCAGTTCTTTGTTTCTACCCCTTTTGCCTCATTCATTTTTCAAACCTCACAGACCTCATCTAAAAACACCAGCTCTTCATTTTCCGCCCTCTTCAATACACAGTCTCAAGGGCAAACTAAATTCCCCACAACTCCTCATTCCATTAATAGTTTCATTCCATTAATTAATTTTCATTAAAGACTGCTTCATAATTTATGGTACAATCTTCAGAGGATCTTGGATATTATATTTCCTGCTTGGGGCAAGGTAGCAAACTATTTAAACGTTAGTTCATATCATTTGGTAGGATGTTTCTTTGATGTAACTGAAAAACACAGAGAGAGAGAGAGAGAGAGAGAGAGAGAGAGAGAGAGAGAGAGAGAGAGAGAGAGAGAGAGAGAGAGAGAGAGAGAGAGAGAGAGGAGAGGAGGTTGTCATCTGTTAAACCTACACATTTACCTCTTGCATGATGTTGCTCATGTACTCCCGGTCGGTCATGCTGGCCAGCTCCAGATGAATAGGGATTTCATTTCTCACATCAGAGATGGCCACCACTGCCTGTAGAGTCCAGTGACAAAAGCACAGGGGCCTGTCTTATCAGTCCAATCTACACACTAGTTTTTACTTTTACACGGAGCAGTGACACACAGTTAAATCTACAACATCTTAAACTTCACATGAAGTATACAGCCAGACTCTTAACAAATTTCTACACCTTCAAAAGAATCTCTTTCGCACTCTCAAAGGGATGAAGAAAACACTATTAGCATCTAGAACATGTGAGTTCTGAGACTGTACTGCTGGTTGTGATATGAAAACCTCATACCGTCCTATTCCCACGATCAAACATGAAATGCATGAAAAAGTGGTGAGTACTAGTGAATATCCAGCCTCCATCCTACCACTCTGATGATACAAAGCACTGTAGGTGCCTAGACAAGCCCTGTCTTTTAGTGGCTATTTTGCGTTGTTAAACAACGAGTTGTCAGTAAGGGCACACACCACAGCTGAAGGCGTTTGGACAGCGTGTGAGATGACAGACTTGAAGAATCAGAGACATGTTGACTAATGCTGACCTCTTTGAGTCTGTCCTCCCATAGCTCTCTGCCCATGCCCTCCATCATGTGGAGCCCAGACAGAACCACCAGGTCAGGCTGGAACTCTTCCAGACTGGCCACAAACGTCTCCAGAGCACTCATCTCCCCGTTGGACACATCGTGGGAGAAGATGAAGCGGTTGGCTTGGGGCGCCTGCGTCGACCCCCACTTCTCTCCTAGAAATCCACAGACACAGACAACGATTTATGCAGCTCTGGAAATATGAACAGGTCCTAGTCAAGAGGACAGGAGCCTCTAGGAGAGAGGAACCTTTATTTTTTAATTTATGTGTTCGAGTCTGGGCAAAGTGACATTTAAAAATCCTTAGATCAAGCTGCCATGATCCAAAGTAAAAAAAAACAAAAACAAAAACAAAAAAAAAAAAGGAAAGAAAAAAACATCTCACATGGTGAAAGGTTCCTAATAAAATAACACACTGTACCATACTTTCTTCCAGAACCTGATGCCATTAGAGAAACAGAAAAGAATTGAGACACTCTCAGTACTATAAGAGGTAGGCAGATAGAAGCATGATGGTCCTGACCAGCTTTATACTCCAGAATAAGGTGATATTCATCCATCTCCTGCAGAGACTCAGGGGGCACAACAATCTGGTCATCCAGCAATTCATGCAGTTTGGGCCCAACAGGTCCACACAGGAGAACCTGAAATAAAAAAAAAACCCAGATTACATGCACAGGTACAGAGATGTACTGAACATTTTCATTCAATTTCATCTACTGAGATACCAGCTATTTTTAATGGGTCTCAACAGTGCTCACACAGTGTTAGAGAGCTGCTCATACACTTCTGTAATCAGAATGAAGTACAGTATGAAAATCAACAGCATTGCACCGCAAGATCTGATAAGGTTACAGGTAGATGAATACAGTTACATTTAAAAACCACAGGACAGGCAGTTAGACTACTCACCACTAGCTGGGGGTATGTGGCCAATTTCTGACCAATGAGAGCAGCATTCCCTCCTACGTAGAGCTACACAATAGAGTGAAGATCACCATCAGTAATTAAGAACAATCTATTCAGGGCACTTTTCTCTTTGTACATTAACAGTGCTGGTTAAAGCCTAAAACAACACTAAAATCTGCACTCCATCATTTAAAGTGGCTCAGATTCACCTTCATATGACCTGCTAAGTTTAGAATGGAGGAACTGGCTCTCTGACTCTACAATTTGTTGACCTCTGGTTTATTGTTTCTCTTAACAGATCAGATCGACTCCAGTACAGGCAAATTCACACGTCCCTCTCCATCTCAAAAGGAGGAAGTCAGGCAGTGTAACAATTAATTACTGTCAACTTCACAGAATCAAATCTGACACAGAAACCCAGTCCTCTCAGGATGTAGCCTTCATTCAAAATTAAAACTGCTCCGTCTTGAGGTTTCAGTGCTTCAGTTACTGCTGATGCCAAAATTAAACAAGATGATAAAAATAAGACTGTGGCATGTGTGGACACCTCTGACTGAAAGGCCAAAAAAATAGGCACAACCCTAATTTGAAAAAGTGGAGACAAACCAGAACGATTGAGTCAATCACCACCAATGCTACTAAATCCTTTACTGTACACGTGCTTTATAACAAGACAAGTATTTCAACAAAATACACTTGACGAAGAACACAGAGACTGAGGTGGTTCACAGAGCAGTTATACCTGAAGGGCGGCTTGAGCTGAGCCTTCTACCTTCTTTAACTATTCACATTCTCAGACAATACTCCACCTTCCCCTAAAGCTAAATGACACTGAAGAAGCACAATGAACCTTTCGCTCAATTTATTGTCTTCACTGTACCTGAGCTCCGGGATACTCTGCGGCAGCCCGTGCGATCCGCTGAAACACCTCCTTATCGGAGAAGAAGCGCTCCGCTGCAGCTCCTCTCTCCATAAAGTGAATGAAGGTCTCCTTAAGGTCCTCTTTGGATGTCAGCACATCATGATCACGACCCTCTCCTGGGTCAATAGCTAAAGCCTGGAGTAAGCCCACTCCTGACACAACCACGTCCACACAGGCATTCACTCTGAAAGAAACCAAGTATATAAAGCACATAATCTGACCAGTCCTCAAGTTAAGAATTAAGGTAGCAGTATGCATGATAGCAGAGAAATATATATAGCAAACCAGCAAATCTGTATATACAAATACAGCTTAGGTAAATAGGCCATAGGTGCAAACAACAGCTGGAGAAACTCACCCCACTGCAACTCGGCTCCACTGCCGTGCCGGTGCCGTGATAAGGGTCTGCCAGGCACTGGCGATGACCTCCTCCAGAGATGGGGTGTTGAGGTCAGCCTGAGGGGAGGGAAGGGGCAGGGAGCGGGACAGGTACTGCAGCATGCGCTCTGGAAGCTCTGGATCGGTGTGGTAGAAGAATCCCACAGCCAGGGCCAGCAGAGCAACTGCTGCAGCCTTCCTCCACATGTTTCCACAGAGCTCTGCAACAGGCTACACACACAAAAAACACGCAACCACACACATGTACACACAGAGTGTTACCAAACAGTATTCCTGTCACTTCCAAAGCTATTCAGTTTAAGGTGTCATTCTTCTGTAGGTTTTGTTCTCTTGTAAATGAGGATCTAACCAGCATTTCGCAATGGACAGAGAGAGAGAGAGAGAGAAGACAAAGGCCCTGTCTACACGTTACACATATAGTCTTGTTTCTAGATCACTTTACATAACTGGTCATGTATGAAACCGTTGCGAAGTGTTGAAATGCCTTGTTTAATGTCTTATGCTATATTTAGTCATACATTCAGGTCATGTTACAAACACACGTATAGACTGTTGAGTTGTTCGTAAATAGTTCACGAACAGAAGTCTTCAGTGGTTAACATCATATTTGCCGATGTCACACCCAGTCATGCATATATTTTGACAAACAATCGCTTAAATACATTCGTGAAAGCGTTAACAGCAGCTGTGACAAAGGAACAAAATTTACTCTGTAGCAGCACCTACCAAAGCAAATCTAATTCTGCTTTATGAGTACATGTAAAAGTCATTTTAGTGCGACTGGTTAGCACGTTAGCTGCTGCTGCTGTCCAAATGAATCGGTCAACTAGCTAACTAAGTTGAAGCTGAAGCGTGCCTCTACCAACTTAGTCGCTATATGCGACCAACGCTTCTAGACCAGAGAACTAGTAACGAGATGCCCTCTTTTATTCATTTGCATAGGAAAAGCGTAAGCTAATTTCGCTATGTGGCTGCAGACACACCGGCTTGCTAAAACAGCTAGCAAACTACTTCTGTGTTGCAGCCAACAAAACCAAAGACAGTGAATAGTGAAACTAGGTTAGCTAGCAAACTGTTTCTGTATGAGAACAGCTAGCAATTTCTGACAGTTTTGTCTATTTGATTTTATTTCTGCACAGTCTCATACCTGTCAACGAACCTGGCAGAGAATGAATGACAGACTCGCTGTATGTGTTGTCAAACCACGGCTGTCTAGAAGTCAGCGCTCAGACCTTAGCGCCACGTCTGAATCGAAAGGGCCCACTAGCTTCAGTACAGTAACTTACCAGGGTATGCTCACAGAAGTAGTTCCGCCAGTTCTACGTCGCACTTCAGTTTGTTGAAACGCAGAGGAATCTACGTGGAAAATCTTCCGTATGGTTACTATGACGGTTGCGTAACACAAGCCGTGTTCGTGCCCTCCTCAATGGTTCGTGCAGAACTAGTAAGTTGTAGGAACACTATGTATGCTATGGTACATTTGCAAAGAGAGGCACACAGGTGTGCAGTCCGATTAACAGTATTTTATAAACTGATATCCTAATGCTTAAGCTTCAATTAATGGTGCGTTTGGAGAAAACGTACAATATACGCTTGATGAGCACATCAGTTTAGCAGATCACACCACTTGTTAAATTTAGATTTAATTTTCAGGGTTTTTTTCGAGTTTTTCACATGCTCAGAAAACACAAACAATATTAAATAGATTTTGAATCAACGATATGAAGAAAGGAAGCTTATTTGTATTAGCAATTTTAACACTGTTTTTGAATGTCTATACTCTATCCTTACCTACAGAATAACAAAATAATCATTAGTGAGAAAGAGATTTTGTACTCACGTACCAGCAGGTGGCAGTATTGCCCAATTGGAATTTTAGTTAATGCTTGAAGGAACGTCCTTGTCATTGGAAAGCATGCATGTATTTTACTATACCTGCAGTTACATGTTGCATTATTTGCATATTTTTTTATTTTATTTGTTTTCAGTGTTTTGCAGTGTCTTATTTTAAATGCGTAGTATCCTGTCTCCATCTAAGGAGCCAATGTTTTGCGCTCATGACATTAAGGGCTTCATGAGGGAAACGCAAATTACGGTTTGTGTCCTTCCCTTAGACGGTTCAAACATAGGAGATCCAGTTGAGAAGAGAGAAATCCAGATAAGGGGGAGATAAAATCGCTAATGGCTTGTTTCTGTTACGAGAACGATCACTCCCTGGTAGCCTGGTCGTCACATTTCACACAGAGGTGGAGGATGAGATTAACTGATTAAGCATTAGTGTATGCACAGCAAAAATTAATCTCCTTGGGCTGGTCGCTTCATAGATGGTGAGATTGCAACTCCACCCGTCATCATTCATCTCTCTCTCTCTCTCTCTCTCTCTCTCTCTCTCTCTCTCTCTCTCATTTTTACTGTATTGCCATCTTCTTCAAATGAATATTTATATTCAAGATATTGAACAACATGAGTGTCTCTTAGTTATGAGTCTGAATATACTAAGTTTAGTTAAGTGAGCGGTTATACTTTTGCAAAGTGTCATTACCTAGCCTTATTATACAGTATATGATTAAATATAGTAGTTACAGAGGGGGAAACAAATGGCTGATAAAAATGCAGTTTTATTAATTTTCTTGGCATATGTGATTGTCATCGTGTGGCAAACTGATGCCTTAGGCTTCTCAGTCTCAGACTGTGATGTCAGGTCAGTTTTTCACATTGTTGTCAAAGCAGTGAGCAGTCTAATGAGACCAACAACCCATCTGTAAAAAGAAAAAAAAAATCCAATCTCCAGACTTCCATTTTTTGGGGCATAAAGTGGTGAAGATCCTGTATGCAGTACTGACCTTTTGTGTGAGATACAGCACACACCCACAGTGTGCGCTGTCACAGGTGGAAAGCCGGAGTGTCTTGTGTACACAAGATGTGCTGGCACCCAGTGTTTGATTTTCCTAATGCTGCAAGAGGTAATTCTACAGTCATAAGGGTTGTGTGTGGGTGTCTTAAAAGACTAACAACTCTGACACAAAGTTGTAAAACACAGCTGATGGAGCTTATGTCCACATGAACTCTCGGATGTTGAGGTTCAGAGTTTCTCTAATATACAAATGTGGTAATGCAGCCAAAAAAAAATCTTTGCTAGTCGTCTATATATACCTTGTCTCATGAATTGGATGTCAGATATTGACACATGAAAAAACAACAGCATTTGACATATTTTTGTGAGAAAACGTCAATATTTGATGTAATTGTTGTTCTACTCTCTGTCCACGGGAGGCCACTATTTCTCTTTCTCAGTTCTCATCTCCCATTTCAGTGGAATATGCCTGTCATGAGAGCTACCAACAAGGTGATATTAAAAACAAAAGTTACTGTTTGTTAAAGTTTGATTCTGGGGTAGAGCTGGTGATATTTCTTCTATGTGATCAAGTTGCATGTCCAAAGGCGAGGTCTGTATCTGTATGGCTCTGCTTTTGTGTGTGTGTGTGTGTGTGTGTGTGTGTGTGTGTGTGTGTGAGTGTGTGTGTGTTTGTATGTTTCATCAATTTAACAAACATGAACTGCTGCCCACTGGCTGAGCCCATGGTTTGTGTTGAAGGAGTGTCTTTCCTCATTCACTGAGTTGAGTGGAAGTTCACTCTTCTGTTCTTGTATCTGCCACTGTTACAGGACACCAAGCCTTCATGTTTTTATCATCTCTATTACACACTGAGGTCATCAGCTAAGCACACATTTTCCTCTCACAAATGTCATCACAGCAACTCAAAGAATAGATTTCCCTAATACCCAGGCATTTCCTCCACCCATGGATGACATGCATTCTTCAAAATTCTTCAGTATTCTTCAAGTACCCTCTGTAAAGTATTGTTTCTCACTTCTGGTTCTGAATTGCAACCCACCAACACAGTTTAGCCTTAAAGCTTATGGACCCATTTCAGTTCATTTACATCTGTCAGTGCAGTCATCAAGACTTGATTAGGTGCAGTAAACAGGTTTAGTGTTTGGTTTACTGGAGCAATTAGAAAGCTTTCTACTCCTTCCATGCCTCTGTGAAGCAGAATTTCACTTCATTGCTGTTCTAAAAGCATCACTTTTTAATTGGAAGTGGTGAACACACTGGAGTACGGTCTCAGCTGAGCGCAGATAAGCTTCACTGTTATTTTTGACTTTTTGATTGAAGTCAAAGTTGCTTGTGAAAACAAGTATTTTAGAGAATTACTCTGTAGAATCTGTCTGTTCGGTTGGCTTCCTGCTGGGATTGGGTGTCTTCCAGATCTGATATTTCGCTTTGCTGTCTTAGCTATATCCTCCTCTGCTTAATGTGTGCCTCTTATCAGTTTTGAAAACACTGGTATCTCTCTGCTTTGGCATCTGCAATTTAAGCCCTAAAATCCTGCCACATTAAAGAGACTCTCACACGTGTCTCTGCACATTTACTGCAGACGGAGGATGTCTTTGAAGCTGGTCTGGAGGAAAATTTGTGAGGATATTCTAACTGTTTAACTAATGCTCGATTAGTGGGGTATCAAAGAGCCTTACGAAGCCTAGTCAGAACCATTAAGAGCAAAAGCGTGAGTGACCATAGAGCTTATCATGATTACATGTAGAGATCATGTTTTGAAAAAAAAAATAAAAAGATGAAATAAATAAATAAACACACAAAAGAAAGATGTATGATGTTTCAGTGTGCCAGTAATTAAAATTTGTTGATTGCTCCACATAATCTATTATTTAAGGTGTTCTGAGAGCTGCCGTGTGAATTTAAATCGAGGAGCGCTGTATACGTGTTAGTGACAGGAAAACATGATGTCATGTTTCCTCAGAAGCAGAGGGAAGATCAGATCCAAATGACACTTTCACTCACAAACATTCAACACTCAGACATGTAACTCTCACAGATATTTAATCCAGAAACATTTAAACCAGGCCGAGACATCACAGATGTCTGCATATACTGCGTGACTTGGGGAATGATTTCATTCAGAAGAGCATGACATTTTCATTCCGGATCATATGTTCTACCAAAAAAGAGGTTAAACCGAGAATGGATCGACTAGAAAAAGACATTTGAATAAATGTTCCGTTTCTTTTTTTTTTTTTTTTTTACGCAGACTGAGGTGGGGGAGGGGGATTGGAATATGAGACAGTGCTCTGAACTGTTATTAAAACTATTAATACAATACTTACTTATTGAGGTTTGCCTCTCATCATTCAGAGCCTGTGCAGCAGCATTAGGCTTTTTCTGTAGCTCTTCTTCACGCTGTCAGTCTCCTCAGTGATCTCTGTGTTAATTACAAAGCTCTGCACGACAGGGCCTGAGGCTCATTACTGGAGATGTAATGAAAAAGTGAGGATTTCCACACCTCTGATCTCTCTGGGTGGTGAGCCTACGAGACAGCCAGAGGCAGTCAGATAGGAGGGAAAAAAAAAGAGTTACATGTCTATAAATATGGATTGAGGAATTTGGTAGAGACGTATTGTCCAGCGTCTGAACTGTATAAATGTAACAGTGTGGGATTGTACAGGGTTTGTGCGTATGCGTGTACGCACATGTCTCTGTGAGTGTGTGTTTGTGTGTGTGTGTGTGTGCGTGCGTTTGTGTGTGTGAGAGTGCATATCCGGTCTCCTGTACTTAAGGCCATGGCTGATATTCAGTTAAGGATTATGTTTATGAAATCATAATCTCAGTGAACAGATTGGTTTGTTTAAAGCTGCCTTGAGGGAAAAAGACCCAGATTAGTTTCTGTCTGGCTTCCATTCAAATAGAATGTAAAAAAATAAGAGTTGAGGCTGATTGTTTGGTCTGGTATGGTAAACCCAGTAAGGTCTCTGCCCAGCATACAGAGCACAGAGCACAGAGAATGTCCACTGAAGGTTGTTGTGACATTGTACCTTATGTGAGGGGAAACTGATGCAGAGATACTTTGATACTGGAAATAAAGTGAGGAGGGTCTGGTTGGGGTGTCCTTAATACAATCACAGAGTTCCTGTGTTATACTCAGGGCCAGGTGTCAACAGCCACGAGTCCCTGTCAGGAAAGCGGGAAAATATTTAATGAGCAAGGTCTGATTCCCTCTCAATACTCTCTCTCTCTCTCTCTCTCTCTCTCTCTCTCTGTGTTTCATGTAATTAATTTCCACCCTTTTTGATTCTCTCAGTACATGGCCGCAGGTGTTTTGGAAGAAATTTGTGCTGTAATTTCACAGGGCCTCTGCTTGTTTATTTTTGTCACCTGACTGGAGTAGAGTTGGTCTCAGATAAGTCGGCCTCTTGTTATGCAGTAGACACATACGTGTGAGGACAGACATAGAGATGAAACAGATATGGATTTTTTTTCCCTCAGGTGTCTGGATATAAATATCGTCACACATTGTCGTAATACCACATAGTAGTATCATCACTACTTGAACACATATGTCAGACTCTATCACAGAGAGATGCAGTCAGCAGGTAATAATGTTTGGATGATTCAGTCTAGAAATGAAGTAGATGCAATATAAAGGGCACAGAAGCGCAAATATGATTTCTCTTTTTCTCCCCTCTCTTCTGTAGACAGCTGCTTCTTTCCTCTTTTTCATTAGGAGGGTTCCACAACTTTTTCAAAGCCTTCAGTGAATGCAATTCTTTTTAAAGCACATTTCCATATACTTTCAGACAATCTATGGATTTCCATTTGGGGCTCCTTCACCTGCCAAAGCCAGCGTAAGGACCTTAGAGATAGACCTCCTTTATTGGCCAGATGGTGACATGGTGATGAGTATCCCAGCATGCCTTGCACTATCTCAGTGATGAGCTTGTCATACATCTGCAGAGGGAAGGAGATGAGCGACAGTCAGGGATCTCTTCCCAGCATGTTACGGCTGGAGGAAGAGAAGGAACACATTTTGAAGGTTACGGTTTTCTGTTTTTCAAGAGATCTGCACGTTCTGACTCCACAGTGGTTGTGTCTGACATATACAGTGTGATGTGTGCAGAATTGTAACACAGATCAAACTATCCCCCAAGCACTATATATCTGTTTTTTTTTCTTTGTTGTTTGTTTGTTTGTTTGTGTGTTTTTTTGCAGCACTGGCCTGTGGAAGAAGGCCAAAGCCTGATTATTGGCTGAGTCAGATAAGACATTAGGAAATGCAATACAAACCTCAGTGTAGGGGGTTATATGATTCAATTTAAGCTCTTTATACATATACAGTTCATGACACTCATAACAAATGTAAGAAAGCTGGCAAAGAGAGGAGACTGCTTTGATTCGGAGCCATGTTGTCATTGGCGGAACACAACATTCTACAGCCTGTGTTCCAGAATGAGACCGTGAGCAGATAAAATCATGTCAAATCATGTGTCTGTTTTTATTTGCTGCAAAACGAGTTCACGAACTGATGAGGGCAAAGCGGTCAATCATCACTGCCGATTCACCCTTTAACCTCCATACGCTCGTTTGAGTTGATCTTTTTTTTTTCATCACAGCACATTACAGAAAACACATCAGCTGCTCGATCAATCACAGAAATTCTCCTCCATTGTGTGTTTTTGAAATTGTAATTAGCTGCGGAGCGGCAAATCCCACAACCTGGCAGGCGGCTGGTGGTTGAAGGAGATTAGCGAACTGATGTTCCCCACAATCCGAAGGACGATCCCCGGGCACTGACAGCTCCATTCTCCAGTCTGACTCGGCAGTTTCCAGCTAATGCTTTGCAATTACTGTGAGAAAGATAAAAAATCAGTAAAAAAGATGAAATGAGACTGAGGAAGGAAAGATTGGCTGCGGTTTAGTCTTGTAAGTATAGAGGCCCACTTAAACCAAGATTATGACATAAATAGAAAAGTGGAATTATTTGTTTAGTTATTTATTTATTTTGCTGGCTCCTGCTGTTTCTAGAAGGTTCTGTAAGCTTGCAGTGTCTCAATGTCTGCATCTAGATGAGTGTTAAGCTTGACAAAGACAATACAACCATTCTAAGACAAAGCCAATATACAGGTTGTATTGTCACAGTGGAAAGTTGACTTGTACCTATTCTCTCTCTCATCTGTAAGATAGAGTTAGGTGGGTGAGACTCTCTGGGGTGAATGATGTGGCAAGTAAGCTATGAAGGCAGTCGTCCAGACGTTTGTTTGTTTGATACAGGCTGTTCATCACTCCAGCTTTTTGTCACAGGAATCACGTAGTGAGGCTGTGTTGAGGAGACAAGGCAACTGTTCTTATGTTTGCATGTTTTAATGTGATTCCTGGGCACAGTTCCAGTGAGATTGGACTGTGATTGGCTGCATGAGAGCTGCTTGTTGTTAACATTGAGATGTGAGAGAAATTTCAATGTTTCTGCAGTTGGCTTTCTTGTAAGCAGTCAGTTCAGTCAAAACACTTTCACAAACAACGTCACAGATTGGATATCTGTTTAAAGGACATGACAAAAGAAAAGAAAAATGATTGCCAACTTTATCATTTTTCAGAGTAGAGGCACTGAATTCTTATGGAACATTGTCAGGAAAAATCAAATGTTTATTCAGATGCTGTCCTGAGTGGGTTGTCGCTCATGTTTAAAACGTTTAAATAGAAAGAGGACAGACACGCAGGTGTGATGAACAGACAGCGCACATAATGGTAGAAACCTTAGAGAAGACCTTTGTGGCGAAGACTGCGGCTGTGTGATCTGGAAAACGTTAGTTTAATACCTCAAAACTGCCCTGAATCATTATTGCACAATTGGCTTCCACCAAGCAACGCAAACTATACTTTGAGGCACGAATACAAGAGACAACAATGAGAACTGCTTGATTGGCTTAATTGTATCACCCAGGTTAGGTGAACTGTCAAGCTTGTGATTCATTTTTTTTTCTTCATCCATTTCATTTTTACACCAATTATAGATTGAGTTTACTTTGCCTAAACCATTTTTTCTGTAAACCCAATACTTTGAACTTGAACAGTATGATTACAGGGGCAATTTGTTCCCAGTTTCTATCAGTGTGGAAAACAGTTTGATTGTTTTTGGCAAACCATGGAAGATTAAGTGGTTGGGAAAAATGTGCATGGACATCACAGTCTCAAACATTCAATTTTCAAACATTTCGCAATTTAACTTCAAAAAAATTCAAAAGCTATAGTTCAAAAACTTAACTCATGCAGTCCTTCAGTACCCTGCTCTTGTAAGCGCCCTTTAACATCTTTGTATACAGCCACTAAGTTCAGTCATTTTTTCTTTTTTTAACCATAGAAGTTAGACCAGATCTCACAGCCAGATTTTCTATGTATTGGTTCAGTTTAATGTTCGTTGGTTGAAAAAGTACATAGCCAACTGCAAATAGATTGAAAAGTAATGGATTTGTACATTTTTGCACACAATAGCATGGGTTTAATACAGGAGTCCATTAAAAGTCACTCCCTGCCCTTTTGCATTTGCTGCTCAACCTCCTTTGTGTCTGTAATTTAGATACAATTAGTAGCCATTAAAAACCCCTCTTAATGAATCAGCAAAAACTTCTCCAGTCAAGTCCATTTACCAACCTGTTTGCTCTCGTTTCCAGAGTCAGTACCCGACCAAGAGGTGGGTTTAATTTTTAGACTCACCCTCCGTTGCAACTTTAATAAGCTGTTTTCTAATGATTCAATCAAATGAAGACAACCATTTAATCCAGTCATGAATTAATCAACACGTTGCTTTCAATTATTTTCATTTCAATTATGTAGGGCAAAATTTTCCCCCAGGCAGGCAAGCATCACTGAATTATCTGCTCTCTGGGAACCACAAAAAAACCCTTATCAGTCTAAAATCCAAAATGAAAAGAGATCTGAATTCAATCCACATAGCTCTGCATCCTTTTGACAGCAGCAATTCCAGCTTTGAAAATGATCATTTATCTTTTTGAACATACAATCAAGGACAAAAAAGCACTTATGAGTACTTCATAAATATTCTAGAATCTGGACCTGAAATATAAACATTGCAAACTTTTACAGCAAAATTAAGCTGAACTAGCATTGAGACTGATATATATATGGAAAACATAAATAATATTATAGTAATATAATAGTAATATATAATAGTGATGTATAATAGTAAATGCACTATAAACATCTCACCCCATGCATTGATGTGAAATTCCCATATCATTCTATGAATTCTAGATGAGCGTTCATGGTCGATGAGTCATCACTTGCCCTCACCATTCTGTCATTTTTAATCCCCACTCAATTAAAGCGATCAAACTCTTGGTGCCGACTCACTTCCTCTGAGGACCACCTAGGGTATTATCAGGACTTAGAATGGTCTGCGCTGCATTTAAATGAGATTGTTTCAAACCATGAGATAGTTGGAAGTACCAGAAAAAAAAAGATTTCCCCAATTTCCTCCTCTATTATCTGACCCAGGCCAAAATGGCTCACCCTGTTACTAGAACCAATTCACCTGGAAGGACCAGTCCTCAGGGCATAATGGGCTCTCAACTGAGTAATGAAGGAAATCAAACTGCTGTCCATGAGGAGCAATCCAAGGAACCCAGGGAAAAAAACGGCGAGTTCTAACCTTCTTTTAAAATAATGTGTGAATAGAGGATTAAATTCTGTCCAAGAAAACAAAGGCTTTGCTTTTTGAACAGCTTTAAATATTTAATAGAAAATAAAAGAAAGTTTAATTACTGCTATTAGTGAACTCACAGACTGTGCTGGGACTAATTACCTGTTTTGATGTGACTAATGTGTTGTTCTGATGCTTTTTTTTTTTTTTTTTTTTTTTTTTTATTATTCACTATTTTTTTAGTTTTTTTTATCAACACTCAATATGTAGAGCAGCTTGTGACAAAACTCATTTTTTCATTGGAGGGATAGAGGAACATTTGACCTCAATTGAGTTCTCTGTGTGTTTGTATCCTACATGGTCAACTTTGATTTGAATTGAATTTTAGATGAATCTTAAAGAGAAGAACTCAGACTCATGAATTCTACTTTATTAGATAAGCCTCTTTGTCTGTGTGGTAATAGGCTAGACACATTGGTGGAGAGACAAAATGGTGTGTTGGAAAAAGGTCCACAATTGTCCCTGTGACTTCATACTTCATTTAGTGGACGATAAGTCTGAATCTGCCCTGTTCTCAGTGATTCATCCTTGTCTTTTCAGAGAGTAATTGTATAATAGTTGCAGAGTGGATACACAGTGTTACCTCATGGGGGAAGACCCATCAGGTCTTAAGATAGAGGACAGCACATTCAGAGTGAGGAAAAGAGAAATATAACACCCGTTTTCATCATTTCACCCTCATTCTATACACTGAGAGCTCTCTCAGCTCTGTCTTTAAGACATCTGACATTTAACATCCAACACTTAACGCAAAAAAACAAACAAACAAAATGTGGTCCAGTGCTGTGATGCTGGAATTATCCTGGTTTATGCTCGGGAGTTAACCATTAATCAACTGTTTACTTCTCATTTAGCCAGCACCTCTCTTTGTCTTGTGCATATAATAGATATGAAAAGAAAACAGCAGACTCTTTCACAGTCATCAGATTTATAATGGATGTTTTATAGCCTTACTCCAAAATAACTTGACTGAAATTGTAAACTATGAGAAGCGACAGTGAGTCTGGTGAGACACCTGTACGTGTGTGTGTGTGTGTGTGTGTGTCTGTGTCTGTGTCTGTGTGTGTGTGCACCAGTCAAATGAAACTACAACAAATTCTTGTCAGGATCAACTGTGTGAATGACTGAATCTCCTGTGATTCTTTCTCATCTGTCAATGCCAAACCCTTTCACCCAGCTGAGCTTCATCTCAAAATGTCTTAAAAATGAATTGCCTTTTCCAAAAGATGAAGGATTAGGTCCAGTATTGCAATGTTACACACAATGAAAAAGCCAATAGCAAGATGAATTCACTTACTCAGAGCAGAGTTTTTCTCATGTTTCTAGAGGAAAAGCCTCCCTTTGCCTTGAGGACTATTTGGTTGTTTGGATGCTGTGTGTCTCCATGCTGTGTGTCTCTTCAGAGTCAGTGAGATTTCAAATCGCTGTCCCAGAAGGGTATTTTATCCACACAGTGATCCATGACATTGAGTTGGAGCTACAACATTCACCTCAGTAAATCTTGGACAAATCTCAACAGGTATTAAACACCAGGAGTGAGGTGTCGACAATCTCAAAGCTAAGAGAATACATCTGTCTGTCTCAGGGGATGAGCCCGTGTGCATTTACTCTTCATCTAGAGAGGTGGGGAGGCTCAAAAACAAGGAGTAAGGGATAATCTCATAAAGGTTCAGGATCATGGGGAGCAACCAGAGAATTGTTCCAAGGGCAACTCATGTCTGTCGAGTAAAGTAATCCACCAGTGTCTCTAATCTTACCCTGAGGTGGACAAAAGACCTGCTGGAAGATGTAGAAGCATGGTTACGTGAAAGGGAGTTAACAAGATTTTCTTTAAAGGCTTTTTTTTTTTTACCTCAATATCTCTTCGTTTTATTCCCAGCCCCCTCTCTTTTTCTCTACCTCTGTCTCTCTGTCTCTGTCTTTCTGTCTTTCTCTCTCTCTCTCAATCTCTCTCTCTCTCTCTCTATCTTGCTCTCTTCTCTTTTTTTTTAGCCCCTTCTCAAACATTTGCTTTTTGAAAATGGAGGAGCTCAGGTCTGTAGAGCTGTGAATTTGTCTAATCTGGTTTTCAGACTGTACTCCCAGAGCACCAAAAACTCTACTGCTTCTCACACTGGTCTTTTCTGTGTCCCCAGTGGAGTTCATTAGGGCAAAAAGTCAGCAGTTCCATACACACACAGGGTGGCACTGGTCTCTTCAGATCTTTTTTTCATCCACCCTTGCTAAAGAGCAGAAGTGTGAAGGTTTTTTTCTAAGTATAAAGCCCTCCATAGCCTCAAGTCGCAGTCTCAGAGCCCCGACGTTTGTGTTTTGTGCCTCGGCCGCACATTGATTTTACTGTTTGTGTTCTTTTGTTTCTGAAGAGCAAAAGACTGCCTCCCTCAAACAAAGTCACAGTGGTTTGGGGGAGGATTAATTGCAATGATACATCATTTTGCCAACAACTTGATTATTATGTCTCTCTCCGACCCCCAAAAATGTTATCTTTTGTCGTTGTTATTCTGTTCTGTTTACTCGGTGTCCAAGATCCCGCTGGGCAGGCTGTGACTCTGTAGGTAGTCATCCAAATCATGTACTTGGGACTGTGCTCATATTTCAAATTCTGTGAAGTTTTCACCTTACTTTTCTCTCTGTTTCTCTTTATCACACACATACTTTGAGGTTTTAGAAGATAACTTCTAAGGCACATTTGAAAGTATCCTAGCCACATATGCTTAAGGGAAACTTCTGATACTGTGTGAACACAAACCTCAACTGGAAAATGTGTTTCTCCAGGAGTGAAGCCATTTTCTCTGGACGTCCAGGAATAACGGGTTCAGGTGGAAGAAGTGACATACCAGACTCTCCAGTTGAAGACAGTGGCTGTACTGTGGGGGAGTCTAGGTCAGATTTCTCTTTACATGTTTCAAAGGAAAAAAAACATGGAAAGCCTCCTAGTTCATGAAGCATTTCTTTATAACGAAACATGTTTGAACAAAACTGACAGGAAATGAGCATAAATTGAACTAGCCCTCAGAGATCTTTTATGGCATGTTACCTCATTGCTTCTGTTGGCTTCGTAGACAATCAGAGCATATGCTAGAAACACCTATTTGCAATTCTCAGAGGTAGCTGTTGCTGCGGCAACCACCACCATCTTACCTTGCCAAGTGCCCATCCTTCCTGACCCTACATAATGAGCAGTGCCAAGCACTGTGGGGAGGAAATGACTGCACTGAGCTATAGTCAGATTGAGGCCATTTATCCCTCTAGCTCATTTCATCTACACACACACACACACACACACACACAGATCCAGAGAAAGAACTTCGGTGAGGAATTTTACAGCTGTAATGGATTATTATTGAGTTGTATGTCTGCAAATCCCTGCTATAAATTTTTAACTACAAGCATCATTAGTATGTGTTGTTAGAGACTAGTGAGGCAAATTTTCAATACAATTGCAGTGTCTGAAAGCTAAGCAAGTACACACATGTCTAACACATTATTTGATGTATTTTCAGTGCACCTGGAAATGTTCTGCTTATGAACTTTATGTTAGATGACCCACATGAGGTTGGGAGACATTTCCCTTTCCTGGTGTATTACTATGCTTGGAGAGTAAAGATGTAAGAGAGTGAACTGCACAGCAGTGGCAGTAGGTAATGCTTCTTTCTAAATCACTCCTGTTGGTCCAGTGTTAGGCATAGAAATGTTACTCAGTCAAACACATGTTATTAGTGGACCAATGTATTTTTTATTTTTTCATTATATACTGGAATCATGCAGGAGTTGGGACAAGGTCAGTGACTGGTAAACTAATGTTTACTCTTGCCCAGTGTTTTGATGTGAAACTACTCAACCTGACTGATCATTCTTTACTGGAGGACGTTTGGGGTGTTCATTGTTTAGTGCTGTGTTGATGCAGTGCAGGGGGACCATTCTCTTATTCTCCAGTGTATGTTAAACAGATATTTATCTTTAAACACACCACCTGTAACCAATCAGGAAAGCAGACTGTTGGGAGAGTACACATAGTCTTTGCAGGTATCTCACCAAAGTCGTGCTCCAAACACCATACACCATGCTTTAAAGTCCAGAGGACTGATATTGAAGTCCAGGTAATGACTGAAGCAGTGCTCTGGGAAACTGGTTACACATGCTGGTTACATTTGGAGCCATTTTTAAAAGTGTCCTGACCTCTCAACTCTTTTGACATTTAATTCTATCCTCCAGCATCGAGAGATCAAGGGAGTCCTTTCTAGTGTTGCGCAACGACTTATCTTATCTTCTCTATTTGCACAGTACCTGTTATTTGCTTGTCATCTTGTTCATTTTCCTTGTAGCTCCCATTTAACTGGTTAAGTGCATGTTATGTCTAAGTTCATTTTATGGTGATGTGCCTGTGTGAATTATCTAATACATGCTTGCTGAAACCGTGTTCGTGTCTGTGCTGACTTCTTGGGCATAAAGGTAGCATTATGGGTTAATGATGTCAAAAAAAAAAAGGCTTGTCGGGACCTTCTCTTGTACCAAATTATTAAAGCTACTCAGTCTGTCCGTTCTGATACCTATTGCTTAATAGCTATTTCCATCTTTAGCAGAGTTCATGAACCACAAAGGATCTTCATATGGAGGGGTTGGATTGCACAAACGGATGAGGTAAGAAAGCGGTCATGTGGAGTCTGCTATTAGCGGGGTGAAGGCTTTTATGACCTTTTCCCCACAGTGTTTGATCACAGCGCTGCCAGCTCTCAGTAGACCCATCAACAGGAAAAGGCTTTGGTTTGTCAGGAGGACTGACAGGTAATCTGGGGGAGTGACAGAGAAGGTGGAGAAGGGAAGGAGAAAAGGTCAGGGTTCCATCCGTGGCTTCGTTTAGCCTCTCTTGGTTCTCATTGACTCAGAGGACCGTGCTCAGGTGCTGGTGAGGTAAGAGCTGTCAGAGAGCATGAGACTGTCCTGAACCTGGTTACTCCATTCAGTCAACCGCTGCAAATGATCAAAACCGACTTACATTGGTCTGGAGAACACTGGCACGGTGCGTAGGAGCGGGTTCAGAAAAAAAATCCATTTTAAATGAGGTAAGAAAGTGGTTACATGTGGAGTCTGCTATTCCCAATTTTCCAGATTTTTAAAATACAATTAAAATCACAGGTTGTTCAATATGGTAGAGGAAACACATGCCTTAATTTACCAAATCACAACTAAAACGCTTTCCAAGTTTAAAATGGATTAACTTCCACATTTTCATGTTAACTTGGCTGCTGAAATCCTCAACCAAGATACTACGAAACATAGACCTACTTGTAATCCATGTCACAGATATACTTCTCACCAAAGATTTATTCTACATCTGTATTTGTGTTTCTGAAGATATAACCTTAGAACAGGCTTGTGCTCATTTCCTAGTAGAAAGTCACATTCTCCTGAACAACTTTAGCAGTTCTGTTCTTCAGCGGCAATTTTTTTTATTCTTGTTTGTGTTGTAAGCAGAACTCTGAGAGAGGTTGAAAGAATTACCTCATCACCTGTACAGGGGAAGTTTGAAGAAGTTTGGCGCTGTGATTGAAGTAATGTAGCACTGAGAGACTTGTTCAGTCACTGCTGGTGTTTAAAAAAACAGACTGTCATAACGTCTTGCTGACAGATATGAACCCACTTTGAAAAGTTCAAAACTCAGTCATTGGTATACATAGTGGAATCTTGAAGGAGGTTCCCATTTATTTGAGGCTTTTTTACTCTTTTCTCTGGATATAAAATCTGGATGAAGATAAATTGCTTCAAGGTTATATTTACGTAAAGCTAAACAAAACATCACATATTGCCTTCATTACAAATGTAAGCTCTTGAGGCCCCGCTGACCTATGAGAAATCAATGTACCACACATGTTTTTTTTTAAATGGATGAGGTGTAATGAAACATCCACTAATCTTACCACAGGATTCACATTTTTCACCATTACGCGCTCAATGAATCAAACTGATGAGTTCCAAAGATTTAAGCCACAGGTTCCTCTAAGAGTAAGTTCACATTTCAGTTCTTGTACAATACCAAAGGGAACAAACAACAGATGGACCACATGTTCCCTGTGATCCGTCTTAAAAGTACATCTCAAGTTTCTCAGTGTTAAAAATTGCTGTGAATTTGAATTATGATGTTTTGTTGCAATTTAACGCATACCATCATATATATCTTTTCAATAAAGGATCAACAGGATGAGTAGGAATGCAACCTTGTTACTCTAATTACAGTGACAGAGTTGCAAATCAATGCTAATGTTAGCTTTTTTCAGGAATAGATGCTAGCTGTGGAATGTAATGTTACTGTCAAGGTCAAGGACAAACTTAGTTATATAAATAAAGAAAGAAAACTTTAAAATTCATTTGTCTTACTCTGATAATAGGAGTAATAAGATTGCGTTGGTTAGAGTGACACACTCAATCAGTCAAGGTCTACAATCAAGGAATGGAAAGGTCTTTGGTCTACCCATGGTGTTAGCAAGTTGCTTGATGATGTCATTTCGTCTGTGTCATGTGACTCACTGTTAAATAGGTTTTGGTAACAGGGTTGCACACACGTTATGAGACATAACTTCATTGCATTATTACTATTATTTAAAATATGTTGATGATTAAACAAATTGTTTTAACAATTACAAGTGATATATATGTCAACAGGCAGGGCAGCCGTGGTCTCGAGGTTGGAGAACCGGGCTCATGACCAAAGGTTTGCAAAGAATGCTGCCCACTGCTCGTACGTCTGGTTTGTGTGTTCAGTTACCGGTGTGTTGCATTGGTTAAATGCAGAGGACAAATTCACTGCTCAGTGCTCACAGTGTGTGCGATCACAGAGATTTACATCACATTACATTACAAAATCGTACCAAAAAAAGTAGATTTAAAACTTATTTTAACTGTTATATTTCATATGTAAGTTGGTTGTCGAGAAGGTGGGACAAAAGAAAAATGCCATTTTAGGGGGTGCTTGAGAGCTATTTGGTATTTTAAATAATATTTTGGAACCAGTTTTTTCCACAGCTATATACATTTTGTCTCAGGACAAGTATAATTTACACAACAAGTGCATGTTTTGTGCATGGATTATTTGAAATTTCATGGGGGGACAGAAAATGTCCTCCAATTCTGGAATGTCTCAGATATTAAACCACAAGAATAATTCATTCTGTTGACTGGCCACGTGTATTCAGTTTGCAAAGGGAAACAGTACAAGCCCCATCAACTGTGGTGTTTACTGATATGAACACTAAGCTGCTGTATCTCATTCTCTGTTATCTAATTTACTGTTATTCCCAGAAATGGCTATACGGTAAAATTAGACTGTAGTTTGCTGTCACTACATTAATTAACAGCCTAACCAACAAACAGCACAAAATAATTCCTCAATCCACACCTCAAACCCCAAGACAGAGCTTAAAATATGTGTTTATAGAATTCAATAAAACACAACCCCCATATCCCCTGATCTCTTGCTATCCTTTGCTCATTTGCATTTGTAATCCATTGTAGTTGTAATAATTAAAAAAAAATGTTCAGGTTATAAATTAAACATGGGGTGAGTAGGCATTTATATGTCCCCAGTGGCTCTGGAGACTGGGGGGTTTAATTGGAGTAGTACATGCAGATTTGAACCGCGTTACACTCTAATGATCAGAGGTGCCCTGATGAGTGAATGACGAGAGGGAAGGCAGAGCTCAGAGGAGGCCAATTTCTCTAGAACATACGCCAGACCACACAGAAGCTTTATATCAACTGCACTGCCTCCAGCACAGAGGGGGAAGAAACCTACAACCAAGTGTTTGGATTCAGTGTTTTAAACTAAGAACTATCTCACAAACCATGATGTATCACTGCTTATAAAACATTGTTTGACAGTGATAACTCTACAGTATAGACCTATGGAACTATGTTGCAGCATGTCAGAAAATTACATCTGTTAACCCACAACTCAGAGATGTAAGAACCTGGACCCTTTAAAAAGATGTAAGAACCTGGTCTCTTTAAAAAGTTCCACTCATGATCTTAGCATGTTCCTTTTCCCATGGAGGAGAGAGTAAAGCTACTCAGGGTGAGTGTCGGGGGCATTTCAAGGTCCAGCGGGAAGGTGTTCAATTCTTCAACCATTTCTTTCATTCTTTTTTTCCCCTTTTTTTTAATTACAGGTGGTACTGAGCTCCTCTCACTGTGCAAGCTGTACCACTGTGCCCTGAACAGCTTTAGGTGGGGGTGGCTCTACTATTGTTTACATCTCTTAATGTGAGCACACAAAAAAGATCATCAACCCTCCTTTCGTTTGGAATACATGCCACATTTAGACTTTTGAAAAGTACTTTGCAAACCAAGCAAGGCATTGTCTTCATAAAACCACAGCAGAATGAGGTCACCAAGAGAAGGATTTCAAACCCCAGTACAGCTGTGTGTCCCCAGTGCACCCATGCTTCTCGTCAAAGACAAAGTCAGAGAGCAGAAACAAACACACCGAGTGAAACAATTTTAAAATATTCATTGGAGTGACCATGAGAGCAATTCACTGGCAGCATGTGAGACTTTGGACAAATATTTTGTTTAAATATTTTTAACCGAGTAAGATGAATAGAGAATCTATTCTCAGAGCAGAGAGGAGTGTTTAAGCACCTGGGTGGAGGTGACTTTGGATGGAGACGATCTGCTCGAGGACAGTGTTTTACAGCAGATTTATAAGTCTGTCGTTGTTCAATTACCAATTCATTTTCCTGAATTTATATACTCCTGTCTCACATGTCTCATTCATTAATCCATGTTTCACATCAGATTCAAACCAGCAAGCCCTCAGTTTCCTGTCAAATCCCCCTAGAGTGATACTCTTCACCTGTAACATCTGTTGGATGTTTATTTAAGGGTTAGTGAATGGAAAACAAATGTCTCTGTAACATACACAGACATACAGTAATATAGCTGTGATGACATTGTTGTCATCCAAATTTCAGCAACATATCTTTATTGGTATAATTTATAGCATTGTGACTGGTAGACAGATACTTTCATCATGCAAAGCTTCTTCGAGGTTTTATTTGAGCCCTAATTTATCAAACCGTACAGTGGTGCCTATGTCCCTGGACAAAGTGAATGCTTTTGCAAAGGGTTGTGACAAAAGCCTGCATGCACCAGGATGCAGTGTTTAAAGATGAGGGTTGAGTTCTGTTATTATCAGAAGTAGAAATAGAAATAGTAGCAATTATTTTAAGTGTGCTGCTGCCAGGTGATTACGAGTCGTATTAGTCACATTAATATGATGACCAGTCATATTAGTAATAGCAATAGCAGTTGTAATAACAGCAGCATTAGTAGAGGCAGTAACTGTTTGTGGCAAACTTGAAGACAGAGACTTCGGCTGTATTTTACTGAACATTTATCATTTATTATACTCAGTAACAGAATTTTTTCTCAGTGAAACAAAATGACTAATGAAACACAATTATGTTGTGCACTTAAGAGACACACTAATGCCAACATTTTCATAAGGGTGTTCTCACTGGCAGAAATGCCTTTATGACTCAACAAGAAAGAAACTGCCAAAGCCTGTCAACACAGCTGACACCTTCATTAGTTTTAAACCCAGTGCACCAATTAACACACCTTACTTGCTCTGAGATTTCACAGTCAAACCAATTCAACAGTTATGTTCTTGAGCACTATGGGAAATTTATGGACTCATGAATTATGTTGTCATTATGCTGTGCATTCTGAAATGTTACACTTCAAAAATTTGTTGACAAAAACAAGCCATAAAACTCAATAATCCAGCACATGCTGACCTTTAAAGATGTTTGAGGATTGGAGCAGAATTGATTTTGGTAAATCCTTTATCAAAAGCTAGTGTAATTATAAGTCATAGAAGCTGTATGTTTTTAGATCGTCATTAAACTATTGTCCAAAACAGTCCACTGTTTGGGTGGGAGGAAGAAAAAAAAAACATATTTTGGAGAAAATCTGATGGATGAACAGACGTTCAAGAAAGTTAATTTTAGTAACCTCTTCAAAACAGTTCTGGAGGAATCCTCCAATAATCCACATTTCTCTGATGACTAATTAAAAGAAGTATGCTCAAGATTTGGGAGCCAATTTGGCATTAGTTGCCCATGCTGGGCGGCAGAGACTGTTTTTGCGAGAGAGCTGATACTTTTTTTTTTTTTCATTTTGCAGCGCTTTCACAAACATCCCTCATCGTCTGGAGCACCCCTGCTGGGATGAGAAGGCATGGACGCTGCAGCGCACAGTGAGGGGGGGGGGGGGGGTGGGGGTGGGGGGAAGAACACACACTTAAGTCCGACTCATCCTCCGCAGCGCAAACTCTTTGAAATACGCATTGCTGCCAAAATACGGAGCCTCTACCCCTCCCTCCACCCTCTCTCGCTCTTTTTAAATCCTGCTTTTTAAAATTTTTTTTTCTTCTCAGGCCTAAAAACAACACAACTGAAGTGAAGGGACTAATTTGAGACCGCTCTACAAGGTTTTGTGGCAATGACAACGATAAAGTCTCAGTTTGTCAGGTTTCTTCTCCAGCTTTCCTTGCATAGGAATGCTACAAACCATTGTGAGTCAAAAGACAATATTGTAAGAGAACAATGGTTTGGTTCCTCTGTGTGTGGAAAGGAAATAAAAGACAGCGTCACACATGATAAGACCATTGTCATATTCTTTTTACAAATGCAGATATTTAACAGTATAAGCCACTTGTGACAGTCACACTCTAAAAATGAGTGCCCTACTTTGCTATTGGATGAATCTCTTTTTTCCCCTTCTTTCTTCTAGTGGCATAAAACAAAAACAATCCTATTGCCTTGTCATCAGGAGACTTCTTAGCGATGCCAGAGACGAAGGGCACAGCGTGAACCCAGCTCAGCCTGCCGTCTTGAGAGTGTCTTTTTCAGCGCTGATAGGGCTGTAGTCGAAGGGGCTTTAAAAAAGAGAGAGAGAGAGAGAGAGAGAGAGAGAAAGAGAGAGAAAGAGTCCTGGTTTCAGATGATTGCTGGCTTTTGTTTCATTGTTTGGCCTCATTCTGACACTAAAGTGAAATAGTATTTGAAGAGTCAGCCTTCATTTTTCTCAGTCGCGCCACATGTTTCTGCAGTACTTTCATGTCAGAAAGGAAACGATATGAGAACAACTCAATACAAAATTAACCCTGGATATGATATATAATTAACTAACTGGATATGGTCAAAATGGTAATACTTGTTGTCCTTGAAGAGTGCATGCCCTGTATGTTTGAGCTCCAACTAATCACTACACCACTAGGCTTAGCTGACTAGCCATCCTTTCTCTGCTACCTCAGTGTGTTATGGACATTTTGGTCAGGCTGTCAATGCGAAACATAACTGGCTCTTAAAGACAGCTCCTAATGGAACAAAGATGAAACATATTCCTAAATACAAAATTAAGATAGGTAACTGGTAAACATCATAATGTATTGTAACAACAAATACCTACAAGATATCATAAGGACTGGAGTGAATAGTCCTTTATGGCAGTATGGCAGAGCCTGTACTTAGCCAGCCAAATACAAGTGGAACAGAGGTAGGATCGAATAAACATTTAACTTAAAGCTGAATATTAAAAAAAAGATTCACTGGAACTCTCTCCATGAATATATGCTTGTGAACTGAATTCCAAATCATTTTGTGAACTGACTGAGCTGCAAATGAACCAAATCAAATCCTGCTGCGGAGTATCTGTGACTACTGTTAGGCACTATATCATATTCTGGCTGATTGTCCTTTGGGAATGGATTCTAGATTGGGCCAGTTGATCACAGACTGCATCTTAAGCAGCCTTTTAGCCTGCGTTGGCAGTGAATGTGCGAGGGCATTGTGTTTGCTGATTGTGTGTTCACCATCACTCAGTCTGTGTTTGCCGGCTGCATCCTCTGGGTCTGTGATTAAAAGCTCTGCTGTTCTTCTGTCTTCTCCTCTGTGGACTTGTCTTCCTGAGTGTTGATGGGTGGGAGGAGTCACACTGTCATTGAGATGAGTACACTGTCTCAGATTCAGCCCTTTAAGCAATGGCATTACACTTAACAACTTATTAGTCAAGACATATGACAAGACATGGTGAAAATTTAATAACACTATTTAAATGATTAAAAACACTTGTTTATTTCAGAGGAAGCAAAGCAGGGCTGCCATTATAACTGGGCTTGGTTGCAGTTTAATATACTGTTACTCAAAGATGTTTTCTGCCATCTGACCTTGACTGTAACGTCAGGCAGTTGAAGGACACTGAGGTCGAAGAGGATAATCAAATCCGTGAGAAACTCTAATGACTGAGCGTGGTCCTATCCCAAGTCTTTGCCTGACAGAATCTTGAACCAATATTATTTTGTTATGCAGCAACACAAATGAAGCAAAATGTGATTAACACTTCATTGGATCTCAAATGTGTCAGCCCTGTGTAGTGATTGAGTGTAGTTACAGTGCAGAGTGGAGCATTTGTGTCTGGCTGTTCATAAAAGCTCATAAGAATTAAATATTATATTCCACTGGTACCAAAGAGCATAAGTGAGTTCGTAGCCTTCACTCTCTCTCTGTCTCTCTCTCTCATACACACACACACACACACACACACACACACACACACACACACAGAGCACAGTATAGCACTATGGTCTTCCTCTAACTAATGGGTTTTTTCATTTCTTACCATGATCACATTAATTCTGCCAGTGTTTTCTTTCTCAGTAATAATCCCTGATAATCCCTCCAGTTTGGCCGACGTGAGATTTAATCCCTTCATTGCCTGCAAGAAGAAAAAAGGCAATGAATTCTGCACCTCATCCATTGCTGTTCCCTTTGCACCCAAACTCAGGAGAACATGTGTGCTGACTAATGGCACTGAACTTGTCTGGAGGATGATCAGCCAAACCCTAAACTAAGATCCAATTTAAATGCATGACATCACCCACCTCTCTGCAGAACCTTCACTTAAAATCTGAAGTCAGACCGTAATCCCTCAGCATGATCTTCTTTAAAATCCCAATTTGTCCTTTACCCATTCATTTAACATAACCCTCATTAAAATCAGTCATAGAAGAAATGTTATTTTATTTAGTTTATATTACTAGCTCAGATTGGTCATTCTCTCAGGCTCACAAGTCTGATGGTGACTGCTGGATGACAAGGAGAGCAGCAATGCACAGTCAGGAGTGAATTTGAGTCTCCAGTGAGGACTGGAAAAGGGCTTGTCTTTTTGGCTAGGAGGACCCTTATCTTAGACTGTGGATCAGAAATCGTTGTCAATGTCATTTCTTTCCATCTATCCCACTCCAAAGGGTAGTTCGTGACTCTGCAATGAAAAAATGGATGTTGGAGAAAAAAGTACTTTTTGTCCATTTCATGAATGAATTGTCTATGATAACACTCCTTTAATTTTGTGGAAATATTGTTCTTGTGGACTAACTTTTTATACCAGCCAAATCTGCATAAGCATCATGGTTCCAATCATGTATTCAAGGAAGTGTTATTTCCACAGGTCAGGGCTCGGTAGTGTGGAAGTCAAGGATGTTTTTCAACACAGCGTCACTTTATCTTCACACTAAATCCTCACCAGTGTTTGTACGCACATGCGAAAGCTAGAGATGACCTTCAATCAAATGTATTTTCAAACCTTAGCTGTATTTTAAAGCAATTCGTTGGAGCTCTTATCATCATAAAAGGGGGATTAGAACTCACCTGTGTAAAGTGGAGGTGCTGATAAGCAGTTAGCTAGAAAAGAGAAAATTAATCGACTGATAGTGAATATATAACCTTTTCATGACTGACTCTACTCTTGTTTAACTCAGTTTGTTGAGAGATGGAAGGTTCAGAGAGGCAATACACATTCGACAGAGAGGAGTCATTTGTGGTTATTCAAAAGAACACATCTTCAATGGATTCAGAGAAATAAGAAAAAGTACAGAGACACAGTGCACCAAAACCAATACAAAAAAAATCCAGTATTGCCTCATAGTGCTTTGAAGGCAGGTAACTAGAACATCTCTGTCACACTAGCTCTGCACACATGTAGCTGCTATTTTTTTTCTTTTTTGCTGCTGAATTCTGGAGTCAAACTGTCATTTGACTGACAGGCAGCAACAAAGCTAGTATAAGAGCACTTGGATGTCTTCAGCCACTCCACCTTTAACCAGAGCTCTCAGCTGACCCCAGTGCTCTGCCTTTCTGCCTTTCCCATAATGAGCTCCTCTTATTCAGAAAGGCAAAATTAATTTTAATAACCTCCATTATGAAGATTTGCTCTCCCCCTTTTTCCTGGCTCCATTGTGCTTCCACTCAGAGTGGAGTGAGTGCTCAGACTGTTAAAGAGCCGAACATAATTGGAGCTGTCAGGATTCGAAGCGGAGATACACAAGGAAATTCGGTCCACCCAGGCGAGACAGAATGACTCCTATGCTCCCTCTCTCTCAAACACACAAAGTGTTTGATTAATGAGCACCAGACAGGCTTCCTTGAAATGCACTGTAGTTCTCATTTTGAACTTTGGACAGAAACCCTTGTCTAGTATTGCCTCGTAAAAAAAAAAATCTACATCAGATTTGATGTCAAAGAGCTATGAATTATACGCTTATACTCAATAAGCGATGAGTAAATGCATAAGGTGATTGGTCCATGTACTTTGGAGTCCTTTGGCAAGGTTAGGTAAGATACAGTAATACATCCTTGAGTATTTCTGTGGGTTGTGGTAACCTTGGAGAGCTAAGTGGAGACAGAGGGAATTTGTTCTGGATTTTCTCACTGACTCAGTGAGAACGATTCACACTGAGAAGATGCACCGTGAAATATACAATACACAAAATGTGAGAACCAAGTAGTTCTTTCTCAGGACTTCTGTTTTGTTCCGTTCCAGCCGCCGTGTAGGAGTGCCAAATTAATTGCATTAATCTTCTAATTCTAATTCTAGCCATGTTACAAATAAGTAAATCTAACTGTTGGAAATCCAGCTCCCTTCAGAGTTTGACTTGCTCCTCACAGGTCCTTAACTGGACTTTGAGTTACTCCAGGAGTGAAACTGCACAGGGTACCATATTTTGGGGCACAGAGCCAAGAAATAAGTGCCACTACCTCACAGTAAAATAGGCAGCTTCCGCATACTTTATGGCGTTGTAGTATGGTCTATTCACCTCAACTATGAGGGACCTAAGTCAGTATGTGCAAATTATATTCTCTACTTCAGTAGCCAATGTAAAACATAGTGATTAAGTACATGCTCTATTGCTATGGCATTAGCATTGTGTATGAAGTCTGCCATTGTCAGACAGGCCCCAGTCGTCATTTGAGTGCTGTTCATTAGTATGCAGTCTGCAGACCTCCAACACTTCCAACTAAATATGTCACAAAGGGATAGTTTAAGAAGTTCACTATGGCCAAGTACAGTGCTTTACATGTAAAAGGACACAGTGAAAATTGCAGTGATTAGATTCTAAAATAACAAGATCTACACATCCTAATCAAAGAACAAGGGAGGCAATATGCAAATGATACATGGTCATACTGGCTTTGCCTAACCCTGTGAGAACACTCCAAAGAAAAGCAATAAAAGTTATGTCTCACTAAATCAGTTTTGACAATAAATACCCTTGTGACTGGGCAAATGTAAGTGATCTTCGTCTTCTGGTCCTAACAGCATCATTCCACATGATCACATTAAACCAGACTTATTTCATCTCCTTGATGTCTGATGTCTGCTTTCTGATTCCGAAATACACAGCAGTGCCTTGCATGAAAGATTTATAACAAAAAGTTCAGGAGGTCAAAAGAATGGACGAATATGTGTTTGTGGTTTCTACACCACTAAAGTCAGAAATTGTTCCAGGTTTTTTTTTTTGCACAGTGTTTCTCATAATAGGATATAATGGAGGTCAAGGATAATTATGATTCATTGGGGTGTTGTGCGGCACTCAATCCAGCGGATGGCGCTCTTCTCAACAGACAAATCATCACAATTGTACAAAAATCCTCACCCTCATTAAGCTGTCGTAGTGTTTAAAACACATGTTTTTGACGGGTGTGACATATAAAGGTATTCGTTACGCGTTAAAAATACGAAGGAGCACATACAGTCGGTCAGTGTTAAGACACTCTGTCCTTTAGATTTAATGTCAGTTATTTATGGACTGTGTGAACTCAGAAAGCATGCGAGGCCATATAATGTACGAGTAGAGCGTGCCTTGGCGTCACATCTATGGATGGCGCCTTTAAAAAAGAAAAAAGATAATTTAGTGAGTAGAACCTTGTTAAATTTGCCTGTTTTTTGTAGACTGCACCTTAAACAGATTTCTCATAATGCGTTAATTAAACCGTTGAAAAAACTTGTTAGACTGCTTGAGTTTTACATCCTCTGGAATGCCACAGACGATCATTCTGAACTGCTTTTACCTTTGCATGAACATATGGGAAGTTCCACGATTTACATTTGTTGGCTCTGCACTGTTTCTATTTGAGGTCTTTACAGCTATTAGGCGGAAAAAGTAGGTGTGCACCGCTGGTTCTCCACACCGTGGTTTTTGACTCTCCTTGCGAGTCCAGAATCCTGATGCCTCTCCAACTCCAGACCTTGATTTTTTACGGACCAATACCTACTACAAGCCACACTCACCGACACGCTGTTTTCTTGCTGTGCTGTAAACTGGTCGTAGTGAAAAGGGTTGCATAGTGGATTCGGAGCAGGATAGCCTACCTTCACTCATTTCCATTCTCCCGCTGTACTTAAGAGTTTACTTTTTAAACAGTTCACGTATGACTATTAGCAGCTGTTGCTGCTGTGTTCGCGTGTGACTTGCCGACGGCAATGGATTGACTTCATGCCTTCTCCAACCCCCCTCCAGCTAAGTTCAAGAAAACAATCGGACCCTTCGTCTATTCTCTCTCGTTTCTTTGAGTCTTGCCAGAGAGCTAAATGTTTCTCCCGGCTAGTTATAGACTTTGTCGGCTTTGGACTATTTTCAACATCTTAATGTGAACCGCCAGACTCAGTCTAATAGCTCAATTGTGCAGCAACGGACGCAGTGGATAACTTGCTACATTTTCCGATATTATTTGTATCTCTCTCTGTGAAGTGATGGCGGAGTTAGGAGTGCGGTTGCTCCTTTTTTTCTCCGGGTTTACCCTCCTGTGCTCCGGTGCTGTTGACGCAGAAAAGGGTAAGTTTGGAACATCGCTCATGCACTGATAAAACTAAATATAATCCCTCAGTATCGCCGGTTAGGCGGTGGAGCGATTTATCCGAGTGTTATTTACCGCGCGAAGGTACTCACCGCACGAGCGAACACTTACATTGCGCACTACCTACATCAATCGTGTTATGCAGTCTCATGCTATTGACACACAATATGCATGTTGTAAGAAGTTAAATAATCAGATGAAATAAATTCTGGCTTATGTTCGCCAGTTTTCACTGAAGGATGTATTTTTTTTCGGATTAGTTATTAGAAGGTGGATTGATTGTGTAGCCTACTTGTCACAGGTCACGGGCTGAGAGACTTGGTGTTGAGCTCGATAGCCAGGCTGCTCTTTCCACAGCCATACGAGAGAAGAAGTGAAATGGTGTGTTCCTACCCTTTGGCAAATTTTGCGCTGTAATCGAGAGGAACAGATACAGACATAAACGAATGACAGACCAAGCACTTAAAGAATTTTACTATGAAAGATGAGAAAGAAAATAATGGAAAATTCAGACACTATCAGATCGCGAATGAATCACTGATTAATTAGTTTACCTCGAATGTTTACATAGCTGGCCATCTGACCAAAACCCTATAGCTGCTTTTTACTGTATTTCTGCAGAGCACTTGATAAGAGCTGTTATTGAGTGAAGTGACTACAGTGCAATGCCTTTTCAGTTATTTTGTTATGTTAATATGATGTTTAACAAAAATAAAATAACCCGTTACTGCCCAGCCTCCTGTACGTTATTCTTTAATAAGAGAAATTATCAGTGTCCCAGCTTTCTGTCACTGCAGGCCTGTAGAGGGAATATGCTGAGGACATTTCATTGGGAATAGATCCATAGCTCTGCAATAATAACCACTCTCTCCCTCTCCACATGATTAAATAAGGTGTTGAGGCAAAACTGATTTTTGGTGATATAATCTTCAGATGTTATCCCCATATTAAGCTCAGTTATGCTGATTCATTAGAACCTGACTGACTGCTCCTTTATAAGATGAGAATATAGATATATTAAGATTTTAAAGGGAGAACTCCAGAGAGTTTTATAAGATTCCAAGAGATTTGGACTTCTGCATGTGGCAAGTTCTTTTCGAGTTTCTAATTGTGGCTGGCCCTCTGAAAATAAGAGCTGTTTATTCAAAACACATTTCTCTGAGGTTTGAAACTTGCAGATGTGAAGCCAAGCCACAAGTCCTCTCACAAAGGCATTGATACTCTGTGTATGAAACCAGCTCCCCACTAAATGTTTTGAAAAGTCCTTTGCCATTTTTTTCCTGCTTGCCCTCGATGGAAATCTCTAAATTGCATGCACCATGAAACTTGCTGGTTTTGTGTGTGAGTTTGGTTTTGGCCACATGCCTCGTTGTTCTGTAAAATATGGTGGATTGGCTTCATTTAAGAGAGAGATTTCTGGTGTTTTATTCTGTAACTATTTGCTTTCTTTGGGGACAATATACTGTAGGTGCCTAATTAAAGTGCAAAATTATTACTTTCTCTTAAGACTATTAAACTGTTTCATAGGTCCTTAACATTGCAAAGGCTAGTAAACATGGTACTGTAATGCAAAATAATAAATGCAAAATGATAAAAAAAATGTTGGATTTTGCATATTATTGATTCTGAACTAATCTGTGCTTTGAATGTTGATTTTCAAAATAACATAGAACTCTGCAACAGATTGGCATTTCATTCGTTTCTGCATATGGCTGTATCTTGTCATTTTATTATCAAAATTGCATTCTTAATTGCCTGGGGCACAGCAGGTATGCTCCACAAATGGAGACATCTGTGGCTGTATTCATATCTCATTAGCTTGCCTCCTTTGAAGGCAGCCTGAACATGAAAGCTGCCTAATCCTCATCAGTGTCAGGCCTGGTGATTGACTGACATTTTACTACTGCCTTTTAGCCCCCGCGAGCTGCCAATGTTCGATTGCTGTTACAGTCTCATTCATAAAGCCTAAGGGAAATGACTGTACCTTCCCACATTTTGTCTGCTTCTCTAGGCCATTGAAACGCACAATGTCTCGCTGCAGCTGGTGGGCATGTGCTGTTTTCTGTTTTTTTTTTTTTTTTTTTCTTGGATTCTGCAAACACACATTTACTTTATCTGTATGCTCTTGTCTAAGTGTGAATGGCAGCAAACTGCGGGGGTGCCCTGCTGACCTCCCTCACCTGCTGCTCTGCCTGCCTCTTATCTCACTGTTCAGCTAATTATCCATCCATCTATCCATTCATCCGCCCATCCAACCATCTACTGCCTCACCATTTCTTCCGACATCATAGGATAATTGCCTAGTGTGGCTTCAGAGATTCACTGCAATCATGGTAAATAAGTCCAGTTGTAAAGAGGAGGTTTAGGGTTTTCAAGGGGCTTATGTGTGTGCTTATTTTATTTGTGCCTTTGCAGTGTGCCGTCATGCACTGTTTTTCATGTGATCTTGGGCTTTTTTTGGTTATAAAATTTGATGATACATACTCTAGGCATTTGTCATTGACATCAGATGTTGCATTTGGTTTTCAGCACTAGCAGCTGGTTGCTTGTCTTGAAGCCTTTTTCTTTTAATTTACATATATACACTCAGCCCTGGGATAATTGCCTAATGTATAAATTGGGCTTTCAAATGCATTTTAAATTAAGACAAGGGAAGGGATATCGTTTCATCTTGATTGCTATGGCACAGGCAATGAAGAAGTGGCCAACAGCACTCTCAATGTCCCTGAAACCGCTGTTAATGAAATGAGTAATTGTGTTTTAATGAAACAGGACCAAAGTGACCAACTGATGCTTTTTTGCCTTTTAAAATTCCCTGTTTCTCCCAATTTAGTCTCATCCAATTCCTTAAAATTTCTATTCTCTATCACGTGCATGACTCCCAGGCTGTACGGGGAGGGTGTAGACCACCACGTGTCTCCTTTGGTACAGGGGACTCCCCCTGACCACCTCTTTTCATAGGACCACAGAGGACGTTTTCTGGAAAGCTGCAACACACACTGAGGTTTATGCTGTGCTCCCCAGAACTGTCCGCCACTAATCTTGCACCCCTTACCGTTTAGTGGGAGTTGGTTTTGCAGTAACGGGGAGATGATCCCCTGCCAGTAGTGGTGTCCATGTGGATACATCCAGACCATCCATTGGTAGCCAGTCATGTGGGGCTGGATTTGTGATTTAGCTGTTATGTCCCACTCAATAAATGGATGTTCATGTATAGGGCTGCCTTATTGTTGGGAGCTTTAGTCATATACTGAGGTGAGTTTGAAAAATGTTTGCTGTATTACAATACAACATTACAGGGACAGTTCTGTTTTAGTGCAGACCAAGAACATGATGAGCATTAACTCATGGGGAATCCTTGTGATTGCCCAGTGTCATCTGTTAATTCCTAAAACGAACTGTGATATCACAGTCTTTCCATTGGCTGATCTGAGCCCCCTTGAGTGTGGTGGAAATTTCTGCCACCTCTGCTCAAAAGACACTTAAAAAAAGACATATGGTCAGTTTTCAGAAACAGTCAGCCATTTTGGGTAATCAGAGATCAAATAATGTAGTATTTATTGATGCATTACGATTCACGATGCTTTATTTATTATTACATTTTTGTGTTTTACCTGAGTTTCACCCTAACACCCTCTTTTGGGTGTTAATTTTAGTCTTTCCCTTTTCTTTTTAAGTTACTTTATGTGTTTTCGTTTGGAGGCTACGGTTTGTTTATTCAACTGAAAAGTTTGTTCTTCCTTTAATGTGCCTTAGTTTCTCCTGACGGGTTATAAAGTACTGGAGATTGTGGTGGGGGGGTAACACTCTGTGGGGAATGCGTTATTTTTAGGAATTACAGCAGGCAGGGTTGACAGTTATAAACACACGGAGATGGCTGATCTGAGAGCTCCTCCTGTGCTCCATGCAGGTAGGATTTGGGTAATGTCCCCTCTTCACCAGACTCTATTTAAAGTCTCAAGTTTGTGGTCAGGACTTCAGAGGATGAGAGGATAACTATTCTATGTGAGGTGGAAAAATTCCCTGACTGCTGTGTGTTTGGTTACTTCACCCTCAAGCTGTTTGCAGTGGTCAAGGCTGCGTGGTTGCCTGAATAAAGCATTCACTGGCCATTGAGAGGGGTCAGAGGGGACTGAAGTAGGGTTGAGCAATGACCTTCCTTCGGCTCAGAATGAATGGTGTGCACAGCTGGGTGTTATTTCTTGTCCCACACCTCTGTTGACTTTTTTTTTTTTACTTCTGAGAACTGAATGTGAGGGAGAGAGAGCGGGGTGTAAAGTGAAAACCTCATTTAAGCTTTGTCAACATGGCGGTATAGATACCTCTTCCCCTTTTTTGAGTGCAGTCTGGAATATGTAATGGATGACTGGGAATCCAAACACATAATCCTCTTTGGAACTTACTAGCACGATTGTATTGACAAGATTGGTTGTAATATGACAGATTTCATCATTAAACCAAGAAGAGCACAGCACAGAACTTGATGCCTTGTTGTGCGTGTCTTTCGGATTTGCACTAAGGATCTGGGGTTTGGTCTTGAATTGGGATGATGTTAATGGGTTGAACCACTGCAGACAGTAGTTCTGGAGTATGAACCTGCCTGAGTTAGCTGCAGCTTTCAGTTGAGGTACAGTCCAACAACAAATTGGCTCATGACTGATTTTTTTTTAATTGCTTTTTTATGTTAAGATGAATCCTGAACTACAAAGAGAGAGCATTTGCTCAGTATTTTCTTAATTCTTCTCTGAAGAATGTCTTACAGCCTCAGCGTGAATAATTCAGATGACACAGAGCTGTCCTTAAAACTGTAATTAATTTGATTTTTCAGCCCTGTCCTCTGTGCTCCTTTCGCCCATAGTTTTGACGGTCGGATTTCACTTTCAGCTGCCTGTTCTACCGATGTCAGAAAACATCTGACAAACCATAATTATCAGTGCTGCTGCACAGGGAAATTTGTGAATGAAGCTAAAACCAATTTACAAAATGAACTGAAATGAGGGGCCTGCCATTTTTAAGAGAGATTTTGCACAATATTCAGCCTTTTCCATGTTTTCCAGTTTTTAAAAAATATTTATTTTTTTAAAACCCTGACCCAGTTACTATTTAAGGTCTATTGATGAACTCCTTTACTCTGGGTCTCCAACGGATGTGAAAGCTTTGGGAACGCTTTTGATGCCTGTTCTGCAAGATTCTCCCCTTCATTTTACCTGCAAATGAAAGCCCAGGTTTTTATTATAGCACAGCCTAAAACTTTTGGTCACACTCTCACTTTCTGACTGTCCCTTCCCAAGTTTAATGTTTATTAAAATAGGTATAGATTTATGATGAGAGCTGCTTAAAAAACACTGCCAACTGTCAGGAAGCCCTAAACAGCTGCAAGAAGATGAGGTGTTCTGGAGACATGCCCAGCAGAAAGAGAAACTGAGGTTGGAGTCTTTTGTACCTCTATTTCTGTATCTTTTTTTTTTTTTAATCTTTTTCGACTTGGTGCCAGACAGTCAACAGAGAAAAATATTCTGCATGCACTTTACCCACACCCCCATGCCCAGTCTAAAATGTAGTTGGTTTTATTTGTGTAAAACACAGATTAATCAGATTTTAAGGAACATTTGTTTGTCAGTTAAGATTACCCAGTATCATTTCTTTGTTCTCTTTTCTCATCTCCTACAAGTGCTGAGGTCAAAGTGTGATCATGAGGGTATTTTAAAGAAGCGCTGGATTCAGAGATAAGCAGTTTTGTGGGTTTCCCGATTTACTTAAATGGCTCTAGTTTTTAGCACGACAGAATTCATTATTGTAGATATATAAACAGCCTAACCCTGACACATTGTTTATATTTAGATATATTATCTCTTATTGGTTACCGTTATAGAATATTTCATGGCTATTGCACTAGTGAGATTTCTCTTCAAGTTTTTGCTTTTAGGTTATCTTTGTTTGCCCGGCTGGTGAATTATACTTCTTCTAAGCTCCTCTTCCATGATCTTACACCCACCATCTATTGTACATCCTTTGATCTGAGTCCCTCATTATGTGTCCCTGCCTGGATGGTGTTATTTTTGCTCTGCAGGGCTGATGTGACATGATTGCCCATTGCTAAATTGGTTGTTGTTGGTGGAGGAGGAGGTCCACCTTTCTACTGCTGCTAATGGTAGAGGTCAGAGACTCAGCAGGAATTGTGAATTATGTCCTATCTAAACACAGGCTTGTGATGGAGTGGAGTTGCACATTTAGGGTTGCTAGCCACTTGGGCTCTTCACTCTAATGGTTGGGTTTTACATTTTCTTTCTGTATACATAATGGTATGTGCAGCCAGCCAATCTACTTTTTATTCTAGTCTCCGAATTCTGACGCTAGTCAGGTACGCCTGACCTCGTTAAAAATCACCTCTCTCTGACGGAACAGAAAGAAACCATCAGAACGTCTTAATAACCTTTTCCTTTGCACTTAATGTTATGATTATGACATCACAGCGTAACCCTTTGGCACTCGCTCGATTCGCTGCAGTTCTCAGTGAATCCTATCCAGCTTTATCCTTTTCCCCCATATGTGAGGCTTTTTCCTGGGCTCAGCCAAGCCTGCGGTATGACTTAACTATATAGTTTAGTTTGCTTCCTGAAAGAGCAGAGGGGCCAGGAAGGTAAGTCAGGCTTGGAGAGTGATGCTCTAACAAGATAAACAACCCTTTTCTGTTCAGCACTTCTGTGGTCCTTTTTTTGAGGCAGGCTTTGACTTTTGTTGCTTCTCTGTGATGGGTCTCTGTGGAGTTATAAAATGGGAGATATCACTTAAAATCTAAAGCCCATCGCTAAAAGACTACTATTGAACGAGTAAGTTTCTTTCTTTTTTTTTTAAATAAGTGCCTTTCACCATTCCCTCTCTCTCTCTCTCTCTATCCCATTCACGACTGTCTCACACAGGGTCATATTTCTTTTATATCTGAACTTGCTCTCCCCATTGGCAAACCAGACACTAACAGTGTCGCTCTGCAAAGTGCTGCTCGATCAAATTAGTGGTGAACTGCAGTTGAACCCTACATCACTATCCCTGTGCAGAAATCCTCCAAAAAAAGCAGCTGGTAAATTAATTTCCAGGAAGGTGAGATTCCCCTCCCCTCATTGTCAGGAAACTAATTAATTTTACACTTAAGTGGCTGTACATCATAAATATTTTCCACTATTAATATGAGAGTATGTATCCAGTGAGCTTCCGTCATTGTGCTCTGTGTTGCATCACAAATAATTGCAGAGCTAATTAGACATGATTTAAGACAGCCAATTATTCAACCCGTGGCTGGGATGGCAGGACAAATCCCTTTATTTTATAGACATATACGGCAGGTCTCCTGAGATGCTGTTTAACCCCTCCCCGAACTGAAAGCTTTCCTGTTGATGAGCATGTGTGGGTATCTTTTTCTGTGTCTTAATTGGGTCTTTGTATGATCACATGTAAGGCAAAGCCTGGTAGCTGAGATTTGGCTGTTAAGTTCTTTGTCTTTTTCTCTCTTGCTCCTCCCTGTAACGACACAGCATGCTACCTGTCACCAGTGACAGAAACTGAGGAGCAGTGTCTCTCAGTTGGTCATAACCTAAGCGTTTAATAATTAAAGCTCTCTGCCCATCAGCAATCTGAATTTCCATGCCCTCACCACACACACACACACACACACACACTTAAACACACATACAAATACATAGTAAGTGCCTATGTCTGTTTGCCTGTTGCTGCCCAGGGTCCTTGGCAGAACTCTATGTGTGTAAAAGTCTGTACATGAGGTCAAATGTGTCACAGTGAACAAGGCAGGGGTCGGAGATTCAAGTGCTCCCCTAGGGCAAATCCACTGGACGTGGGTGGCTGAGCTGCAAAATCCATGCTGCCAGCAGCTTGTAATTAATCTCCAACAAGAGGAGAGTCGCACCACCCGTGCCAGCCAGGCCTGTGTTTTCAGTCGGGATGTCTCATTGTTCTCTAATATCACAAAGGATGGGGGGTGTTTATGTGTTTGTGTTATGGTGTGGAGGCTAGTATACACATTCTCCTAATTCTATCCATCTTCAAACTAAGCTATTGTGTTTTCACAGATTTGATCCTTTACCTTAAGTATGTCTCTCAGTAATCCACTTTTAAGAACGAATGCTTTTTGTTCTGACTGCATGGTAATATTATGTTTTGTTTGGTTGAGAACCATGGTCCTGAACCAGTTTCATGTGCATTCACTGCCTATTGTGCCACTAAGTGCACCTCTATGTTTTCAGTGGCTGTCAGCGCTGTATTGATAAGGCTTCCTGAGGGGAAACCATTGTGCGTAATGCAGGAAGCAATTAGGAAGACCAGGCTCTGTGCCGGTACTCTCTGAGTAAACATGAACGTGGCTGTCCCACTCAGGCCTATGTGTCTGAGGCTGTTTGGCCTCAGACACATAGGCCTGAGTGCTGGAGGAACGGCCAGAACATAGTGCTGGAGGAACGGCCAGAGTCTTCCTGAGAGGAGCATTTGCTGTGGTGCCCTGCCATTCATTTTGCTGTTTCTGGCTTGGAGCTGACCATAGAGAGACTCTACAACAGTTCTCAGACCAGCCAATGTATCAGTTCACCTTTAAGAAGGAAGTGGGAATGTTTTGCAAACCCCCCCCAAAAAAACATGTCTGAATGAGAGTTAAAATGTGATGACCTGGTAATCCTACTCTAATAATTCAGTATTACTGTCTTTCAGAATCATCCATAATCATAACAATTTTAATTGCCCTCACAGTGACTCGTTGCAGAGCGGCCTCTTGCAGATCCAACAATTCTTGTTTCCCTCTCTCCTTTTCAGCAAGTGAAATTTCTGGAAGACCTCCTGAACCTTCTCACAGTTATGATGCTAGTGAGTTTTTTTTTTTTTTTTAAGTGTGGGTTTAAATACGGATCAGATGACCCCGGAGAATCTCTGCTTTGTCTTTCATTCATCATCGCCTTCTCTGTTATCACCAGTGCGCTAAATTATGCTGGCTAATTGAAAAGCTATGGCTGTGATTTACTGGCGCCTTTATAGGCCCCCAGTGACCCCTCGGTGAGTGTTCGTCTCCGTCTGTTTCCTTCATTTGGATTTCACTCAAGCCTGTGATGGATTGTTACACTGTTTGTATAAGCGTTCATTGAGGAGGCTTTGCAGAAATATTGCCTGTGACCAATGCAGTGGTTTTGTTGGGGCTGGGTTTTCCCCCTCCCTGTTGCTTCTTCATCTCCCTGGAGTATAGGCCATAGAGTCTCCTTGGGACTACGCTCTCACAGTCTACAGAGGGGGAAATGGTAATTATCAGTGATGACATGAAAAGATAAAATAGTTAAAACATTAATAAAAATATTGACAAGCATGTCATGTTAGGTTTTATTCTATATATTGTGTAACTGAGTGTCTGTCTCGTACACACGTATTCTGATTGGTTTTGAGGTGTTTTTAGGTTGATTTTTTTTATACACCCATTGTAAAACTATAGAATATCCAGTGAAAACAGTTTTTTGATTTCCTGAAATTTCAAGGGACATTATTCTCTTGTTTACTGTGGTGGAGCTTGTTTTGATGGATCTGTGATGGTTGAACCACAGAAAAAAAAGTACTTTGAACTGTTTTTTTCTTCCTGACCATAACCAGAGCTGAAGATCAGAAAGACGTCAGTTTGTTAACACTGTTATACCTAACTTATTTAGCTTGCTTCCATCTTTGCTTGAAGGTACATACGCTCTGTTTCACCTCCTTCTTTTCCATCCTTGTGAGGAAGAACTTGTGCTGTTTTAAATGCCGCTTGTCTGTGCTCGAAACGCCTGCGGAGAGATGATAAAAGTAACACAGTATCTAGTGAAAAGAAGAAGCCATACTTAATAATAGAGAGGGCAGTCTTTTGCAGTTGTGAGGGAGGGAACAAGCTAGAATCCAGGTTAGCAGGACCTTTGTTAGCGTAGCGTAGAAGCAGCTAACACAGAGAGACAACAAAACCACAATCCTCATTAGCATTACTGTTGCTATTGTAGAGACTGCTAACTGTGAGAAGCACACATTAGATCCTTTACTCTGCACCCTGGTCACCCCTTTCAATAATAGATGCTGGCCACCATCCCCCACCTCTTTCCATGGACCTCCCTCAAGGTAGTCTGTCTCCCTCCCCCATCACCACAACCTTGCTTAACATCCACACACGATCGAGAGCCCTTCACCATGCACAGCTGGAGAACCTCACAGTTACGGCTCTGATTTTAAATGCACTATCCAGCCCTTTGTATTTTTGACTTGTATAATCCAAAAGTTTTTTTTATCTGGAAGTTAAAGGCTCCAATAATGAAAAATATAAATATATATATACATTTTGATGTATGTCCCTTATAAATTGGTGTTCTACAAGAGTATTTGCATCTTTGTTTTACGTATAAAATCATTCAAAACCTTTTTTAATGGTAAAATTACACAAGTTTTGAGATTTGCAAAAGATACAGATGCTACAGTGCAAACAAAGGGTAAAAGAGAAGTTGCATTGAGCGAGGAGATATCCAAGGCTGACCCATTTTAAGATCCCCAAAGGAAAATGCCCAGCGCCAAAACCCATTTAACCCTGTTGATGCTAATGATCACAGGTATATACAGCGCTGAGCAGGGCTCCGTTGTTGATATTGTTCAAATAAGATTAGATATTATTAGTCTCCCCCCCTGAGGGCTTTTGCATGCTTTGAGGTCTGTGTGCTAATTACTGTTGTTTTAAAAACGCGCGTGTTGTAAACTCAGGACCCAAAGACCAGTATACAGCGCAAAGAGATGTGAGAGGTTTAAAAAAATAAAGTTGAAGAAGAGAGAAAGAAAAATACAAACTTCTCTGCCTTCATCTTAGGGAATTAGGAAAAACCCAGTAGGTACGTTGATCATATACTTTGTGATATTTCGAATACTGAGATCTTAAATGTTGTGAGGAAGTAAACATTAAAACCACACATTGTGTTCTATATTTGACACATGGAACCCTTCACAGTGTATGTTTGATGTACCACAATCACACCTAATTGTAGTTACAAACTAACATTTTAACATTTAGAACTGATTTTAGTGTAATATAATGCTGAGAGTTCCAGCATAGCCGTTTAAACCCGATCAGGTGGCACTGTGTTATTGTTCCCATGAAGGTTTTTTGTTTGTCACCACCTTATCTCTGACTGGCATTATCCTGTTTCCTCACACCTGAAAAGACAGTGGTTCCTTTGTGTGCGTGTCAGTTTTTTTCCAGTCTTTTATGGCTTGCCTTTGTATACTCCCTCTGTTTGCTCACTCTTGTCTCTGTTTCATCGCTTCAGTGAACAACCCTTGCCAGAGTCCAAGCCCTCTGTTATATCATTGATCTATGGGTGTTTATGAATGCACGGAGTTGGTCCTCTGTTTTGGCTGTGGTACTGTGATTTATTGACCATTATTGAACTGTTATTGTAATGTACGTTGAGCTAATAGTCTGAACACTAGCTACAATCTACACAGCTCCAGTTCGCGACTTGTGTATTCAGAGCACTGCACTTGAAAGGCTTTTTTTTTTTTTCCTTTTCCTCCAGCAGGTTCTTTGTGGCACAGGGAGTGTGCAGCTCTTTAATGTGTGCCCCTCTGCATGACTGACTCTTAGCATCACAAACCAGCCGCCGAGCATGCGCTCCAAAAAAAATCAATGAGGGAAAAAAAAATGGATGGGGAGAACCAGTGGACCTGTGATGGACTGTAGAGTGTCTGCCGAGATGAAGGGAAAGAGCAAAGGATTGAGGGGAACAAAGACAGAAAACTCTGGACGTTTTTTCTTTCTTTCTTTTTTTTTTTAATTCATCCTGTATGATGTGTACAGTGTTTGTAAGTGTAGCACAGTTGTTTCAGAGGGAGAAAAAAACGACCAGTGATGTCATCGTCCTGTTGTTGAGTTCCGCCTGCCTGCACCCTCACACCTCTGTATCGGTCGCTCTATAGACTGATTCTGTTATTGGGCTGATGTAATGAGGAAGACTGAACAGAGATCATACAGACTGGGTTGTCAGACAATCTTCTAATGAAACGTACCTACTAAGTAATTAAAATCAGTCTTCTCTGGAGGCCGAGATAATGTTGTCGATCTCGTTTCATGTGCTCTTAATTTTTCACAATTACATTGCTTATACCCTTTAGTATAGCACAGAATTAAGTATTTTTAAGTCCTCGTGAGGATAGGCGTGTGAGGCTACTGTATCATTTCATACAGTCCACAATATTGACACAGTTGGGGAGATAAGAGAAATTCTGGTAGTCTCCAGCCATGCATCCAGTTGTGGTTGACAGATGACTGTTTTTGGCACCCAATACAAAGTCTGAAAGTCAGAAAAGTTCCCAGACCGTACGGAGAGAAATAAAGGGGTTTGTGAGTCTCTTTTACTTGTGTTAAGTGTGCTTTGTGTGCGATACCTTTACTGTGAAGACAAGGTCTGAGCACATCTGTCGTGTATGCGCTCCAGCTCTGGAGTCTGCCAGCAACAGCTTAGTTACCTGACTGTAAAGGGAGCAAAGGTCGGGGACTGGTCAGTTCACCCTCCCTAGGGAATGCGGTCAGTCATGTGCCTGTAAATTCCCAGCTGCACCTGGCCAGTGTGGCACCGGTGGGATTTGAACTGTGAACCAGGGCACCTCCGCTATGTATTCCAGAATCCCTTTGCTTTCCTACTACCAACTCAAGCGAATGCTAAGCATCTGTGTTTAATTGGTGGAATGACAGGCACTGTCCTCAAGGTTAGCAACATTAAGCAGCAATTAGCAGCTCACATTCGTCCTTCAGTGCATCCTGTCCCCACAGAGAGCTCTGCCAGACAGGAGAAAATTGAATCTTTGACAGTATCACGATAGCATCCTGTTTGTTAAATAGGTACAGATACTGAATTCAAAGGTTTATTTATTTATATTTAATTTTAGATATGACACTGTATGTGTTAGAAACCAAATTTGGATGCCAATATAGCCGGTTGGTATCATAAAAAGCTCGACAAAGACTTAAACTTGGCAAACAACAAATACAGCTGGCTTCATTTTTTGTTAAATGGTCCACGTCTTTTTTTTTTTATATATATAAAAGAACTTCATTATATTATATATAATATAATTTTTTTCTATTTATTTTAACTTAAAAATGAAAAACCAAGATACAGTTTCTCTCTTATTCAGTTTGGAGAATTTTTTATGTTTGGAAACAACTTAAAATACTATGAAAGCAAACACACAATACCCTGGCTGCAGAGTCGTGCTCTGGAAATCACACTTTGTTCCCATCAAAGTGGTGGCCCATCACCAATTAATATTTTATTCAGGTAGCCTTCACAATACTTGAATTGTGTATTCACGCTCTAGGGAGTGGGCATTCCCTTCAGGGATTTAGTCTCAGGTCTCAGTGGGAAGATGTGTGTTAGGAGCCACTGTCAGTTCCTACTGGAGCGTACTGTTGATTCAGTTGCTGGTTTAGGACCACACACATGGTTCACATAGCTATAGCATTAGAGCAGGTGCCCAGTTGTAATTCATACCCGCCAGCGGAGAAATATCCTATTCTTACATCAGATACACCATCCTAACACTGTGGTGGAGAAGCTCATTCTCATGGCGGAAGCAGATGGCTCTGATCCACTAACAGAGGGATGCCCTCCTCAGAGAGAAGTCATGCTGTGAGAACTTGTGTTACATACAGGCCAACATGTGCTGTGGAACATGTTGGTATGCGTTG